>NC_077232.1:18658754-18958754 GCF_027887165.1 Monodelphis domestica | reverse complement strand
TGTGATCCTTTGGGAAACTAGTCTCAATGAATCATTTTAACATAATCATAAACCATTATAGTTAGAGATAAGAGGGAAATAAAAGAGATAGGAGGAGAGAAAGTAAACCAAGGTTTTCTAGACACATTGACAATAAGCCAATTAGATGGCAATCCCCTTTGACATCTAAGCTTATACTCAAAAAGCTTGTGTTCAGCCCTGCCACAGTTCAATCACTTATACTCCAAAGTTCATGCTGGATATTCTGATACTATGAAGGCTTTCTTCAGTCATTTTCATGACATCTCTTCAAACAGTCAGATAATTGTACAATAGGCCCTGTAATCCCCCTGAGGGTGGGGTATTGACCAATATTTGGATGAATTTGTGATACATGGTTGAGTTATTGGGTATAGTCAATGTTTCAATAGAAGGTTCTCTCTTTACATGTGAGCAATGAATCCAAGAGTCCTTTACTCCAATTTTTGTACCTGGTGGAGTAGTTAACAGTACTTTAAATGAAACTTCCCAGGAAGGCTGAGTTGTTCCAGTACACTGGAAGTTCTTTATGTATACCTTGTTGCTGGGGACCATCAAAGCCATGCTGTTTGACATGGTCACATGTGGAAACCAGAGGCTGCAAAGAGGCCCCCAGGAAGGATGGAAACACTCACTCAGACCCCCCTCTGTGTGACTTCTCTCACTAACATCCCTTATTATTAGAACATGTCTGCAAGGTTAATATAGATTCCCCACTCTATCCCCCCAGAATATTAGCAAAAGATCATACTTACAAAATTAAAACTAAAGATTCCTATGTACCCACTAAGGTAGGAGCTCTCCCTTTTCTAAGTTTAAAACCTCTAACAAAACTATATTCAGATTCTCTACCCCCCACTACAAGCCAGGGATGACAAGTATATTAATTACCTCAGGCAGAGACTGGTACATTACACTTCACTGATTTGTTGTGCTAACTGAAGCCTAGATACCTTAGTGAAACATTAGAAAAATGAAAGCCTGATAATAAAAAATACCTAAAATTGGGTTATGTTTTTCCTACCCTTTGACCCCGCACTTAGAAGCAGTGTTTTGTTGATTATCTGCTAAGAAATTCTGATTGATTATCTATATGATTAAAAGTAACAAATATTTTTTCTTATCATAACCTCATGTCTGAGCCTCACGGGTTAATGAAGAAGTGACCTGTGACAATATAACTTCTAAGCTTCCTGTTTGTTGTCAGTATCTATAGCAATACAGTATGTAGGATAATCATAGAATGTTAATCAAATGATTTGTTAGAAGTTAATGTATGACATCCAATTATCTGTAAGGAAACATGTATGTTGAAAAATGAATCTTTGTGCCAAATACCTGTGTAACCAGAGGACATAAAAATAAAATCAATCTAGCAAAGGCAGAGAAGTTCCTTTTGACAACTGACTGCAGGTTGAAACTTTTAACTGTCTACCCATCATTTATGCTGACATCACCTCACCAGTCAAGAACCCCCAATGCTAAGGTAAGGGCAGGTCCCATACAACACAGTATTCTGGCACCAGAATTAGGAACTCTTGGGTAGGTAAGCCCCGCCCCGCCCCATAAAAAGCTCTCCAAATTTGGGCTGCTAGGATCTCATCCAAGGGTACTTCAGCCCCCCTCCCCCTCCCCGATAGTAGGTGCAGGTTAGAGGGATGAGGAAGCCAGAATTTTTAAGATAAAAAGGATGCTATGGGACATAGTGAATCAAAGGAATGAAAGGTATTCACTGAGATAATTAAGCATACCCTCCAGAAGAGAAGAGTAAGTAAGCCACAGTTAACTAAGTTTTTGGACTTTATTCAAATTTGTAGTCCATGGTTCCCTGATGAAGGAATGGTAGATTTAGAGACATGGGGGAAAATTGACCTTGATTTAAAATCTTATAACAATTCTAATTGGGGTTTTCCTGTTCAGGTTAGACAGCTATCGAAAGCCCCTCCTCCTTCTAAGTGTTTTCCTTCTCCTAAGGAAGGGAGGAGTGAATGGAAGGAAATGAAGGGTCCTCTTCCTCCTCCACCTTCACAACCCCTAGCTCCTCAATTCTAGCAGAAATGAGCCCCTCTTTCAGTCCCTTGTCACCCACCTCTTCAAATGTTTATGTTTAAGACTCATGGAGCCAAAAATTTCTCTTCACTTCTCACACCTTTAAAGAGACAGTGCTTTGGACTATTCTCTTAGATTTAATATTAAAGCTTTATATATGTAACTTTGGAAAATTGCTAATTAGTCTGAAAATGTACTATGATACAGTACAATTTTATGGTAATAATTGTGTATCAGTTAAAGGTGATATGTTAGAGAATTGTTATTATCATTAGGACCAGTAAAGTATATAATTTCATTTAAGTGTCAAATTCAATTAGGCATAGGTTAGAGTATATTATGGAGAACTTTTTCTCAGATTTAAATTTTGGGTTTTATATGAGATGTTCTTTAATTGTACGTAATATTAAAAATTGCAACAAATGATTACATGATAGCATTGGAATTTTAGAAGTTTAAATTTGGCAATCGGTATATGTGAATTTACATAGGTATTAAGAATTTGGTATGTGGCTAAAATTGGAATTTTTAAACGATGTTATACTTGAACAGGATATAGAAATTGAACTGTTTTTAAAATATGTGCTATGAATAAGAAGAGATTTATATCTGTTCTTTGTGTGTTGCAAACCAATTTCTCACTGGTATGATCCTGGTTGGCCTTCCCGTCTTTTTTGGTATTTTTTGAAAACCCCTCATCTCCTGTTACGCATTTTTCTTTATGGAGACTCATTATTTCTCTCTACCCTACTGTATTGTTGTGTCCTAGTGTCAAGGAAGATTTCTGACCCATTCAGTCTTGTGTTAAAGTAGAAGCACTTTGCAAACCTTCAAATGCCATGTAAATACTAGTCATTATTCATTAAAATTATCATTGTGTTATTATTGCACAAAGACAATAATCAACATGATATACATATAATTATTTATTTTTATAGTTGCTACTACTAATAATAACAGGGTTGAAAAGTTCTGATTCAAAACCAATCTGGCATTAGATTCTCTAAAAAAACCTGTGCTGTAATCTGTCAACAGATCAACTCCATAACATAAACATCAAGATATTTTTTTCACCATATACCTTCAAGATGTCAGACAGCTCATGGATTGTCTGAATAACTCAAGGAGTTACGTAGAGGTTAACAGGGTCAAGCAAAACAATGATTACTTGCTTGCTAATTTTCTGGCTTTAGTTATCCCCACTTTTATAGAACTAGGGTTCAATAGGGTAACTGAATTCTTTCTTCAAGAATAAGGAAATTCTTCTTTGGATTGAGGGCCACAAACTTTAACTTGTAGTTCTTTAGGCAAATTTCAAGATTCAATTCAACTCAATAAATATTATTAAATTCCCACTTTTGTATTGGCACTGTTCTACTTGTTAGGGGCACAAATAAAAAAAAATAAAGATGGTTTCTGCCTACTAAAGGAACTTCCAATTATTTGAGGAAAGAAAATAAACCAAAGGAAGCTCAACCTCTTTATCATTTCTCATGGTGCAGCAGTCTTCCATCATAATCATGTTGTATAAGAAATGAACTGGTTAATTTTGGAAAATGTCAAAAGACATACATGAAATTATGAAGAGTGAAAAAAGTAGAACCACAAGGATATTATATATAGCCACAGAAATAATGTTTGAAGATTGACTTGTGAATGTCTACCTCCAGAATGTAAAAAATAGACTCGAATACAGGACTACAATCCCCATGAGCCTTTGCTCCACTTCCCCAAGATGCCTTGTAATCTCACCTGGGCCGAGATCAAGAAGGCATTTAAACTGATTCAAAGGCTTTTGAGGGCCCTTAGCTCTTTTTGGACTTCCGTTTTGGAGCAGGCACGGCTCTTTCCATAATGTAGATGAGGTCTAGGCCTCTGGCCTAGACACGTGTTTTTTCTTATCCTGTATTTTCTTTTAATCCTTAACTTTAATAAACCTCATAAAATATAATACTCCTTGCAGAGAGAAACTAATTTCTACCTGCCTCAGTCTTCCCATATTCCTAAATTTTAATCTTTACAAGAAAGAGAACTGAAAAAGAGAAATAAATATGATAATTTTTATATATACATAGATAGTTTTGTTCAATGATGCCTTCTCTAATGGAAGAGGGGAGGGAGGTAGTTAATTACATATTTTAATATTACAAAAATTATTTAAAAAGAAAACTGAAGAGGAAGGTATAGCCAGAGGTTAACCATCATGATTTTTTTTTTTTTTGGAAAATCAAGCAAAGCAGATTTTGAACAATGAAGTTAGCTGGAAATGCGTGAGGGAAGTTTGGAAGATATTAATTACTCTTCCCTCCAATCAGAGGGAAAAGCAATTGAGAAAGATGAGACTGCATTGAGTATGAAAAGTTGAGCCCATCTCCATGGTGGTGAGATTTCAGGTAACTAAAATCCTGGGGGGAGGTATGGAGTCAAAATCAAGCAGAGCTGTTGGTGGAAAATAGAGACCTTGTACCTTTGTTACAAATTAGACTTTCTGGAAAGATCTCCCTGTTCAAGAATTCCATCCTTCTCTAACTAAAATTCATGACTTCAAAAATTGTCTCCATAGATTTTCCCCTCTGTCAAGAAGTGTGAGCAAAAGCAGTTCTTGTGAACTGCTGTCCAAAGACAGGCATTACTTTCTCTTTGAGATAGGGACTTCCTATATAGTCTCATGAAACTCTTGGTTACCTATAATTCTTTGGCCTCTCCCTTGAAAAAAAATGAGAGATCAAAGATGAATCTCTACCCTCATCTCAAAGGATTGAGAATCTCCGTGTTTCCATGTTTCTATAGTGATACAGAGGAGAGTCTTGCCCAAAGACTACTTCAGAAGAATTTGACTCCACTAGTTCACCTTGGATTAACTCCACTCACTGAGACTTAATCAAGTGTTGGTTGTGTTTTGTCCTCTTAATTAATAAATCGATTCTTCCTACCTAGAACCTCATCTTTTGGAATTTTATTCATCACACATGATTACTAACTCACAATTTGCTTGTAAAATGTCTTTTCCAGGAGCAATATATGACAAACACAAACTCAATGGTGCCTGAGTTCTTCTGGATGCCTGGAACATAGTAATCATTTAAAAAATGCTTGTCACCTAACTGTACATGACCAAAGTACAAGCCCCTTTACTCTGTATACAAAAGGAAAATAGCAGGATGATACTGGGACCTTCTGTGCTTCATTAGCATTGCACATTGTTGCTTCTTGAGGTGCAAATAAAAGGAACTTTGGACCAAGGGTCAGAAGATCTTGAAACTCCACCACTTACTAAATGTGTTGACCAAAAAAAAAAGATAATAAATGTCTTCACATTTCACTTTTTTCATTTAAAATTCCCCAACTTCCAATTCATTATTCAGAGGTAAATAGGCTATTCAGTGAATAGATTATGACCTGGATTGGGGAAAAATTAAGTTAAAATCTGGCTTTAGACATTTAGTAGCTTGTCTACTACATAAGTCACTTCACATCTGTCTGTTTCATTTTCTTCATCAGCAAAATGAGGATAATAATAGCACATATCTCCGGGGTTTTGTGACAATAAAATGAGAACAAATAATTTGTAAATCATTTAAAAAATTTACAGTTATATAAATGTTAGACACATTAGCAGAGAGTTGGGGCCATGAGTTGACTCAAACTATCCTTCAAAAGTTGATTGTTGAATTTCCTGTGTGATGATTTACACCTCAAAAATCAGAAAATGTTACAAATTATATCTTGATTTAATATTTTGTTGATTTTTAGATTTAATAAATTGATGGAGAAAATGTTAGTAATGCATATTAAATTTAAAAAGTGTGCCTTCTTTTTTCAGGGAGCACCATCTTTCTATTCTCTTGCTCATCTTTCCTCTCGTCCTCTAATCCTCCATCTTGTTCTCCTTGTCCTTCTTCTTCTCTGCAATATTTAAAGTTTGAACACTTTTAAATATGGCCAATGTAGAAAGATAAAATGAATGCCAGACTGTGATTTTTTGTTTTGGAGAGGTGGCACAAAAGTACCTGGTTTGTTTGATCTTGTCAAACTTGTTCCAGTCTTGTCTTTTACATAGAACAGAGGAGCATAGAGTCAAGTTGAATTCAGTTGCATTCCCTTAATTGTAATCAACTTGCTTTATTTTATAGTTTTGAAAAACATAAACTTATTTGATTAACAAAAAAAAAACAGAAAAGAATTTTATATAGGAAATCATGGCCTTTATTATTAAAAATTTTGAATTTTTTTAGGTATAGGGTCTATGTATGTGTGTGTGCACATGTGCTACTCATATGTAGTGTCTAAACAAAAGATGGCTCAATTCATTTAAAGGCATGGATTAATATCTGAACTGATATTTAGCTCACTTCTTTCCAATAAATACTGTGACTTTTGCCTTTGAGGAGTATAGGAGGAAGATTGTATATAAGAACTTACTCTTTCTCTTGCCAATATCCAGGAGTGTTGGGCTAGAAGATATCTTTCCATCATACCTCAAATATTGGCTGTCCAAGGATATAATAATTTGGCGAGACCCAGGGCAAATGCTACTTTTCCCACTAGCTCTCAGGGGAGAAGTGACAGCATACTGTTGCCAATTAAATTCCATCTCATTTTCACTGGCTAAAAAAAAAGGAACATCACAAAATAGTGGAGTGATAAAATTAATTTATACAAGCAAAAGATATGTTATCGTTAACAAAATGGCCCTTCTTATCAGTGTTGCACTTTTACATTTTCTTCCACATTGTTTTTATGTTTAATTTCTTTAACTGATTAGTTTTTTTCTTTTTTTTTCATCACTGTCATTACCAACCAATCATTACAAAAACATATCTCCAACTAAAACAGACTTTGATATTGTATCCCAAAGTGCACATCTAATTCTGTAACTCTACTATATTACCACTTAGTCAAATGGAAAGCATTCTTCAACTCTCAACTCTTTTTTTTTTATTATTAGGGAGTACAGTAGGTCTTCTATATCCATGCGGGTTACATTCTAAGACATGCCATGGAAGGCTGAAAACACAGAGTACTGAACTAATTAAGGATTCCTAGTCAATGCAGAACAGAGTGGCAAATCTTGAGTTAGCAATTATTGGCGGAGCGACTATTGGTGAAGACCAGTAGCAAGCTGAAGATATAGATGAAAAAATGAAAGTCTTTCCACGCAGAGGAGAGCCTCATAATCTACAATATCCCAAATAAACATTGTATTGGCATCAGGACCACAATTGAAGAGCTATATGATGCTTCATATGAGCATATGAGATGTATTGCCTGCTGGGTAAATCAGAGATGTCATACACAGTGGATACAAAGGAACAATGACATTTCCTCAATATAATAGGCTGCCAAGAAATTTTAATTGTCCCTCTAAAACATACCTTGGTGAATACTCTACTTATTTTCACTATTCAGGTAAACTTTCATGAATATTGTGATAAATTATATTTACATTATGTGGAAAGTTTTCTTATTTTAATAATCAAACTAATTAAATATCCTTACTTTAAATATGGATCTATTACTATAGATAGTGACCTAAGTATTAAAAAATTTGGGGTTTGAACACAGGGTTCAATGGGTGAAGGTTATGGGTACAATAATGATATTCTATCTGTAGCAACAACTTATAAAGAAAGGGGTTAGCCTAGGATAGAGTAAGATTAAAGGAAAGGATGGAAAATTAATGTCTTATTTATATAGCATTTTAAGGTTCAAGAGGTTTTTTTATATCTATTTTCTCAGTAAAATTTTACAACACCATAACGAGTTATATAGTACAAGTGTCCATTTTACAGAGGAAAACAACACCAATTCATTCTCAGAGAAGGGAATGATTAGCTCAGCCACACATCTGGAATGGGTCTGAATCATTACTCATATTCCAATCACTCGTAAGTCTTCCTGCAGAACTCTTTTTAATTAATTGTACTTTCTCTTGAAAAAGTCAATTTGAGCTTTATAAAATATCTGGAATTCGAGATTAGTGTTCAGAGAAGGTGTATCCATGTTGTCCCTTTCCCTTGATTAGAATAAGGTTAATGATTCTTCCTTCTAATAGCTTTTCTGAAAGCATTTTTGACATCTTTGTTTCTTAAACTATAAACCAATGGGTTCAACATGGGAATAATCATAGTATAAAATACAGAGGCCATTTTATCTGTGTCCATGGAATGAACTGATGAGGGCTGTAGGTACATGAAGATGGTTGCTCCATAGAATAAAGACACTGCAAAGATATGGGAAGCACAAGTGAAGAAGGCTTTCTGACGACCCTCAGTAGAGCGGATCCTCAGAATGGCAATGAAGATTGAGAGGTAGGAGGTCACAATGACAAAAATAGAAAAAGCCATATTAAATGCTCCCATTATACAAACCAGCAATTCAGTGAAGCGGATATCTGAGCAAGAGAGAGTTATAATTGGAGGAACGTCGCAGAAGAAATGATTAACAACATTGCAACTACAGAAAGAGAGGCTGAAAATGAAGCCAATGTGGATGGAAGAGTTCAGGAAGCCACAGAAATAACAACCAATGGTTAGAGCAACACACATCCTTGATGTCATGATGGTAGAGTAATGTAGGGGTTTACATATAGCCACATGGCGATCATAGGCCATGGCGGCCAACAGATAATTTTCAACAGTGGCAAAAGAGACAAAAAAGTACATTTGTGAAGCACAGCTATTGTAGGAGATGGTCTTGTCCCCTGTGATGATCCCAGCAATCACTTTGGGGATAATAGCTGAAGAGGAACCTAAATCTACCAGAGATAGGCCACTGAGGAAAAAGTACATCGGGGTATGTAAAGTGGATGCCACCCAAATCAGGGCTACCAAACCCAAGTTTCCTATTAAGGTGAAGAGGTAGATAAGGATGAATATTATGAAGAGAAGAATCTGAAGCTCTGGGATATCTGTTAATCCTACAAAGACGAATTCATTAACCTCTGTGCCATTCTTGTTACATGCCATTTGGGAACTGGATCATTAATCTACAATTAGAGAGGGAGGAAAAGACAAATCATTTCTGCATAATAACACAATTGAAATCATGTTCATAGAACTATTTTTTCCAAATGGTGGAAATAAGTACCTGAGTCGAGGAGAATTTAGATCAGCGATGGTGAAGCTTTTAGAACATTTTAGAGACCACCTGTGGTGCCCTGTCCCCATCTAGACTGCATTCAGTGTCCCCATTTCCACCCCCAGAGACAGTGGATTCCGTATGGAGGAGGGTCTACTTTTCAGGCTGTTGTTGAACACCTTAGGCAGCTCTCTTCAGGAAAAGCCATGTGAGAGAGAATCTTGGGCCAGTGAGTCCTGCCATCATTTGATGGGGGGGGGGGGGGGAAAGAATGTAGAGGGGAGGGAGAGAGGCATTTTAAACAGGGTTCTAGGATAAGAGAAGCTTCCCTTTAAAAAAAATAGTCCTTTGGGGCAGCAAATCCTGATCTGGGTTCAGGTCAAGTCTGGGCTTGCAGGAATTGCTTGACCGATGATCATGGTCTGGCTGCAGTCAACAGTCTGCAGTCTGACCTAAAGTTGTATAGGCAAGGGTGCTTCTGCCAGGGGACCTTGTGATTCCCCCAGTGTTGGAGGGGGTAGATTCTTGGAGTTTCCAGGAGGCAGGTCTTTATGGACCCCTGGAAGGAAGTAGGCCTTGGCACAACAGTGGGATCCTCTCTGCAATGGGTTCTTTCCAGGGAGGTTTGGATCATGAAAATAAAGGAGGATCACAGGAATGGGGCAAGGGAGGCTCCACAGACTCAGAAGTCGGTTCTGACCTGTTTCCTTCCTTCCTGCCACCTAGGGTGGTTGCACAAGGCCTGCAGCTGGGGCTCAGTCTGCTCTTCCTCCAAGGTCCAGGTGCCAAGTCTGAGGAGGGTTATGGGAGCCCTAGACCAGACAGGGGAGGGAGAAAGGGAAGGGAGTGGCTTGAGTACTCCCTCCTTCATTTCCTTCCTTTCTCCTTCCCTCCATTCCTTCCTTCTTTGCTTACTTGCTTGTTTGCTTCCTTCCTTTTATCTCCTTCCTTCCTTTATTCCTTTCTTCTTTCTTTCCTTTCTTCTTTTTCTTCCTTCCTCCCCCTCTCTCCCATTTGATCATTTTTACCTGGATTATTCCCAGTTCTCTGAGTTTCTTAAAATATTACTACATTTTAATTTCATTTTCTTTTTAAAATTGATTTCCCCCTACACTTCTGATCTTTCTTTTCTCCTGTGTAACTGAACATGTATTTTGCAATCTTTCACCCTCCCATCATCTCTAACCTCATAGTTTAAATTATATTATCTTGTGAGATTCAATTTTTGTAAGCTTTCCTTGACTATACTTTTTCCTTATTCATTTAACCACTACTTCTCTCAGAGTTTTGTATTCTAATTCTGGAGCTATTTAAATTCTTACATGGTCCTCTTTATTTGATAGCTTTAATAAGGGTTGAAACATTGAAATATCAATTTAAATCTCCTTTCTCTCCCATTTTTAGGTTATTTAATTTGTGGATGTTAACCCTTCCAGTGTTATTTATGCTATTTTTTACTCTTATTTTTGTTATTTCATAGAGTGGAAGAAATATCTTGTGATAGAAATTTCTCTGAGTTCTGAGTCATTCTCTGAGCCTTTAGCATTCCAAAGGTTGGGTAATCCAATCTCTTATTCTATACTGTCTCCACACTACTCTTGGTGCTTGGGAATGCCCTTGGGAATGCCCATCCTCCCTCATACAGTTCATAGAAGCATCGCCATTTCTTCATATATATGTCTCTTATTTGAAAAATAGGAATACCCCCACAATGAGAACTATTCTTTCATGTCTTCCCTTCTCTTCCTCTTTAAGTAGAATTTCCCCTATGTAAATCTCCCCCTATGTTAGTACTCACTCTTCATTTCTTTTATTCTATTTTCCCACAACTCCTTTTTGAGAATCTAGAGAAAATTATGCAGAAAAGTTAGAAGCTTCTCTACTCCCCTCCCAAATATTGGGATATATTTCAGAAATCTGGTTACAATGACAGATGAGGTTCTGGACTTAGAGTCCAGAAGACTTTAGTTCAGACACTTAAATGACTAGCTGTATGATGTTAGGACAGTAACTTAACAACTCTCAGCTCAAGTTCCTCCCTTTCAAAATGGTGACAAAGGTAGTGCCTACTTCAGAGGGTTTTTGTAGAGATCAAATGAGTAAAATGATTTGTAAACCTTAAAGCATTATGTAAATACCAGTTATTATTAAATAATAATATTGTCTTTAGGTTCACTATGCTTCTCTTCTCTTTCACCACACATGCCACTACTAACTGTATTATCATTTCCACAAAAATATATTGATTAACTTGTAGGGGGCACATTTAATCAAAAGCATTAATTCAGCTTTTGTCTTCCTTTCTGATTCTATAAATTTGCTTTATGTCTTTGGATCCTTTCTGTCTCTTGATGGTATTTCCACATTTTTTTTGTCTTAACCTATCAGTGTAATTTATTTTTTAAAATCTACAATAGCCTATAAATGGGAAGATATCCATTGTAAAGGATAGAGATTTGGTCTGGTAAGTCTAGGCACAAGACCTGTTCTTGATGAAGAAACATAATGTTATTATGGGAACTTGCCCTTCAGATGATACCCAATGGGACCCTTGTCCCAAGAACTAAAACTGACATATCCTTATTTATGTACTGCCATAAGGATATGTTAGCTCAAGATCATATGTTCACTGACCTGACCTAGATCACCAGCCAGACCATATGTTAAAAGGAAGCATCTGGGACTAAGATTGATATGTCTTCACTTCTGGTGCCTGATTCTCAAGACGACCCTGCCACCCCTAGCCTCACTATATAAACCAGATCTATGCAATGCTCGAGGTCTTCCACTTCTTGTGGAGGTCCAAGATAGAGCTTGAATAAAGTACCTCTTGTGTATTGCATTACTGTGTGTATCTCCTCCTTGGAATCTGAACCAGAGCCGGAAAGAACATTGACACATACTACTTCTATGATCCTGGACAAGTAACTTAACTTTTCTGTGCTCTGAGTAGTTCTCTAACAGTATATATTATAGAGAAGGAGCCAGCTTCATTGATATAATTTCTCTATTTAAGGGTTACCTTTAGGAATCAAATCACATATCCAATCCCTATTCCTACTTAATCTTTTCTTGATATTGACACTTATTCCCTTTTCCTGATTCTCTTATTTTGGAGTGTTCTCCCTTTACTTGCCTTCTAGGGCCTTAATTTATGTTTGAGTTCTTTATTTAGGAAGGAGATGAATAAGCTCTAGGAACATATTCCAAACTTTTTTGGTCGTAGAATACTAAAAGCTGTCTGGTGAAGTCTATAGATCACTTTACACAATAAGAATTTTAAATGGATAAAATATAATTGGTAAGATTACAAATTAAACAAAACATTCCTCAAAAGAAAGGTGTAATTTTAAGAATTCAAAGTCCATAAGCTCCCTGAAATCTATCCATGTTTATGTCTTTAGATTCTAGGTTAAGAATTACTCATCTATCTATTTATGAGAGGATGGCCACAAGCATAGAGAAGGTCTTCAAAATCACATGATGTGGATATTAGTAAGAACTTGCATTTATATTTCACTTTAAAGTTAGCAAAAAACTTTAAAGATATTATCTTAATAGAGCCTGACAATAACTATTATTATCTCCACTTTATAGTAAAGAAAACTGAAGCTAAGAGGGATTAAGTGATTTTCCCAGGGTGTCGTAGAGACAAGATTTGAACCTACATTATAATGATTCCAAGTTCACCACCAATCCATCCAGTAGAGCATGCTGACTCCAACTCTTAGATTAGCACCAAATTCTTGAACTGAATTTCCCAGCACCTACCTGAATCATCAAGAAATGTTGATAAAACTCTAGAAAGGAGAAAGGGTCAAGTACCCTCATAGGTTTGGGGTTGAAATCCCAAGCCTACGAAACAAGAGATACTGTTAGACAAACTTCCCTTAAACCTGGTGTTTAGTGTTCAAAGGTTCCTACATCAGGAAAGGTCATCTCTGGCTACTGCTGCTACATTGATGGCAGTAGATTTAGTGACCTTCTGCTCAGTCACAAGATGAACAATAGAAGCCAGATGAATGAATGACTCAGATGACTTCTGATCCATGTTGCTTTCACTTCAATAAAATGTCATAGAGTCACATATGAATTTGAGTGTCTAGAGGTGGATATCAGGGTACTACTTAATAGATATCTGAAAACATGATGACTAAAAGGACATAGGAGACGATGCCACCTGGGAGACATCAGGAAAGTCTCCTGTCATCTGTAAACAAAGTAAGCCATTAAAATTTGTTGTGACTCTAGAGACCAAACTCTGGTTGCCTACGGAGATAATTTTCTTGAAAATATCTTGGACCTGCTTAGCTCATTGTTCAGGAAATGGAAAGGAAACAGTGATGGACTTGGAATCACAAAAGAACTCTCTTCAAATTCTGGTTTTACTGCCTCCTACTAATATGACCTTGGACAAGTCATGGACTTTTCCAAAGCCTTAATTAATTCAAATGCAAAATGAGTGGAATAATGACTATCCAAGTTAACTCAAAGCCCTGTTTTGAAGATCCAAACTGACACTTGGTATGAAAGACAGTGTGGGATAAGAAAAAGACAACTAGACTGAGGTATAGCACTGATTTTTATTAGCACCGTAATCTCAGGCAAATCACTTAATTGCCCTAAGTTGAAATTTCCTCTTTATAAAAGGAAGAATTTTTTTACCTAAATCATAAGACTGTTGTGAAGAAAGGGCTTCAAAAATATGAATCACTATTATTAAACTATTTGCTACAAATATTGGGATTTTTCTCTCTCATATCCTTAGCCAGATTTTGACGACTGAATTGTAAAAATAGTATCAATATGGTTTGCCTTGATAGTAGCAAAACATTTAGTGCTTGTCCTTTGGATAAGATGGTTAACTACAGCATAGACAATAGTAAAGTTGGGTGACACAAAATTGGTTGAATAGCCAGACCTTACAATTGGTCATTAAGGGGATCATTGTAAGTGTGTATCTAGTTCGGTAGCCAAGAATGTGTTGTTGTTCCTTGTGTTTTATATTGTAGCAGTTCCTAGAAGTGATTCATATTTTTGAAGCCCTTTCCTCACAATAGTCACTTGAATTGAGATTCAGAATTATATATATATATGAACATATATAAATATGTACATATGATATAGATAGATAGATATGTTAACTTGGAAATAACATAGAACTACTAAAGTAGTCAGAAAAACCAAATCTTTAATCGGGAAAGAGATAGGTCCAGTATTGGGTTGCTATCACAGAACCCAGAGCCAAAAACACTTCATAGGACCTACACCCTGGGCCTCTGGGAATCTATCTCTGGGAGAATGGACCACTAGATGATTTCTCCAAAGAACAATAGAATTTGGGGAACTTATATACCTTTTGGGGAACTAAGAACAGGAAAGTATGACTGATTGGCATTACCATGGTTATAAGGAAATGGGAAGGCCAAAACAGGATTATTAGGAAGAGGATGAATTTTTACAATGGATACAAAAGGGAAGGGTCAGAATCATGTCCTGACCATGAAACAACATCATGTCCCCATTGTTATAAAAAGCATATGATCCCCAGAATTGATGGATTCTGGGAGCAGCCTTTCACCTTGCTGTTCCACCTATACTATCTTCCTGGCCATATTCAACATTACTTTTTAAATTAATCAATTTCTCTTTTCATTTTTAAGCTAAGCCTTGGAGTCTTGCAATCTTGCAAAAAGTATCCTTCCTGAACCCTGGGGGTTCACCTGTAACACCCCACAACACTGTGGTCTGAAACTTTGGGTCTGGAATTTCCCTCCAGCATATTCTTATGTGACAAGGTCAAACTTGAGGTCCTCAGACCTCACACTGCCACAAATTTGGGGTTCTCAAGATGTCAAGATTGGGGTTTCTAGATTCTAAGTTAACATAGCTTAACCATATTATGATCAATAGACATCTACTTTGTTTTCAGTTCTTTGCTATCACAAAAATTGCTACTATAAAGATATTGATGTATATGAGGATTTTTACCCAGGACCTCTGGAGTATGAAATTAGGAATTGGATCTCTGGGTCAAAGGATATGAATCTTTTAGTTATTTTATTTATATAATTCCAAGTTGCTTCCCAAAATGCTTCTTTTTCTTCATAGCTTCACCAACATTATGTTAATGTACCTATTTTCCAAAATCCCATCCAACATTGACTCTTACTCATTTTTATCTTTTTTTCCAACTAATAAAATGTGAGGTAAAACATTAGTGGTAGTCTCTCAGTGACCGAGAATGACAATTGTCTTTGGGCATTATCATCTATTGATGTACCCTCATGTGGCTTTGAAGTCCAAAGGCTGAGGCGCAGAGTTTGTGGCACACGGGGCATGGGACACCAGTTGTTAGGGGAAGTGCGATTGTGGCCTGGTGTCAGTATTCACGAGCAGCACTAAGACGTCAACGTCGCTCATCTTCAAAGGTGGTGGCAGCATGGTTAATGTGCGTTCACCAGCTGCTTCTGTCAGAGGCAGCGAGTTCTAGTTGCTTTGGTGTCATGCCAGCCCACCTCAAGTTTGACTTTAGCTGATCCTTGAATCTTTTCTTTGGTAGACCTTGTTTCCTGAGTCCAGCTGACAGTTCACCATAGAGCACTTGTCTTGGTATTCGCTGTGGGTCCATGTGGATGACGTGTCCAGACCATTACTTCAATGCTAGTGGAGTTGGCTCTGTCGAGGACTTCCTGGTTGGTGATTCGGTCCTGCCATCGGATCCTCATGATTGATCTGTGAGAGCTTTGGTGGAATTGCTCCAGCTGTTTCAGATGCTTCCGGTACAGTGTCCATGTCTCAGAACCGTACAGGAGCGAGCTGAGGACCATTGCATTGTACACTTTGAGCTTCGTCGCAGTGCTTACACCGCTGTGTTGGAGGACTTTGCAGCGCAGCCGCCCAAGTGCCTGGCTGGCCTTTTGGATCCTGGCATTAATCTCGTGGTCTAGGGACCCGTCGTTGGCCATGGTGCTGTCCAGATACTTGAAAGTGTTGATGTTGGAAAGCTGCGTGCCGTCGATTGTAATGCACGGCTGGTTCGTTGGCCTCCCTGGTGCAGGTTGGAACAGCACCTCTGTTTTGCTGAGGCTGATAGTCAGGCCAAACAGTTTTGTTGCTGTAGAGAACCTGTCCACAATGGTTTGAAGATGATTTTCTTGGTGGGCCATGAGAGCACAGTCATCTGCAAAGAGAGCTTCCAGGATGAGTCTCTCTGTTGTCTTTGTTTTTGCAGTCAGGCGGCGAAGGTCGAATAGTGAGCCACCCAGTCGGTATTTGATATAAACGCCCAGGTTTAGATACATCACAGCTTGTCATAATACTTGGGTAAAGTATAGGTTGAATAGTACTGAAGCGAGAACACAGCCTTGTTTCACACCACTGGAGATGTTGAAGCGATCAGAAGTCTCTCCACCAGATAGGACTTCCCCGGTCATGTTGACATGAAAGAGCTGGATCAGTTTATGAATTTTGCTGGGCAACTGAGCTTGCTAAGAATCACCCACAGTGCATCCCTGTTCATTGTGTTGAATGCCTTTCGTCAGGTCTATGAAGACAATGTAGAGACTCAGGTTCTGCTCAAGGCGTTTTTCCTGCATTTGCCTCACCGTGAAGACCATGTCGATGGTGCTGCGATCTGGTCGGAAGCCATATTGTGATTCAGGCAGGTTTTGTTCTGAAACAGATGACAGGAGTCTGTTGAGTATAACACGGGCAAGGATCTTTCCAGCAGTGGAGAGTAGTGAGATGCCTCTGTAGTTGTCACAGGCTGCTCTGCACCTTTGTTCTTGTATAGGGCTACGATGGAGGCATCTCTGAGTTCTAGGAACATGTCTTCCTCTTCCCATATGCTGGTCAGTACTATGTGGAATGCCTGGAGCGCCTTTCCATTTAAGGCCTTGTACACCTCAGTTGGGATAACGTCTTTACCAGGTGCCTTGCCTGCACTCATTTGTTGAATGTCTTTTTGGACTTCCTCTATTGAAGGAGGGACATCAAGTTGTTCAGTGGTGCGGTTTTGGGGGATCTGGTCAAGGGCGCTTTGGTCGACTGAAGAGGGTGGGTTGAGAAGCTGACTGAAGTGTTCTTTCCACCTGTTGCTGATGCCTTTTTTATCTTTCATGAGTGTCACTGTCAGAGGATAGCAAGGGAGTGGTGGTGGGTTTTAATGGCCCATAGAGAGTCTTGAGGGCACTGAAAAATTGTGTGTAGTTTTTCGTATCAGCAAAGCGCTGGATTTCTTCTGCCTTTTTATCCCACCATCGGTCTTGCATCTTCCTGATCTCACACTGCCGTGGCTTGGAGAGACTTGAATCTGTCCTTTTTAGGAGCAAAATTTGGATTATTTTGCCACTCCATAAAGGCTTTGTTCTTTTTGCTCAATAGGTCTTCAATAGCAGTGTTGTTCTCATCAAACCGGTCCTGGTGGTTGCGTTGTTTGGGGCCTAGGACTGCCTTTGATGTTTCCTTCACTGCATCTCTGAACTGGTTCCATTTCTTGGTTGAGCTTCCAGTGAGTGATCCCTTGGCAGACAGCTTATTGTCCAGGCAGGACTGTAATGTTTGCAAATAAGATGGATCTCTAAGAGGACTCACGACTCACGTTGTAAAATGCGCAAACTGTCTGGGCGCATTTTGGATAGCGAGGAGCAATGCGCATTTGAAGAGTCACTCTAACCAATCGGTGGTCTGTCCAGTATTCAGCTCCTCTAATGGCTCTGGTGATCTGTACATCCTGGATGTCTCGCCGGTGTACAATGATGTAGTCAATGAGATGCCACTGTTTTGATCGTGGGTGCATCCACGTTGTTTTATATTTGTTGGCCATTCTGAATATAGTGTTTGTGATGGTGAGTTCGAACTCTGAGCATTTGCTGAGTAGCAGTAGGCTGTAAAATATTAGGCTTGTTCTAATTTTAATTTTTATGATTAGTAGAAATTTAGATGATTCGTGAAGTTCTTAATGATGATTATTCTTTTGATAACTATTTATATTATTAGAGCATGGTTTATTGTAATATGTACATATGTGTATATATATACATACATTATGTATACATTATAATATATTAGCTATATTATACAATTACATATATATATGCCTATATATATATATATACATATATATATAATGTTATTATTTTTCTTGTTGAGGTATTTCATTCATATCTGTCTCTTCATTACCCCATTTGAAGTTTTGTTGGCAAAGAAAATGAAGTGGACAGATGAGGAAACTGAGGCAAACAGGATTAAATGACTTACTGTAAAAAATGGATTTGAACTCTGGACTTCAATCCCCAGAAGCACTTGCTCCACTTCCCTAGAATGCTTTGTAACCTCACCTGGGCCAAGAACGAGATGGGCTATTTAAACTGATTGCAAAGACTTTTGGGTCTCTTTTCTTCCCTGTTTTCCACTTGCAAGCAGATGTGGCTCTTTTCATAATGTAGGTGAGGTTGTGTCTAGGCCTCTCTGGCCAATCACTTGCTTTTCTTATCCTGTATTTTCTTTAATCCTTAACCTTTAATAAACCTCATAAAAATATAATACTCCTTGTAGAGAGAAACTAATTTCTGTCTTGCCTCAGTCTCCCCTAAATTTTAATCTTTACATTACACAGGTGTCACATAACTAAGTCAGAGTAATAGTATAAGGCCATATTTGAACTCAGAAATGTTAGTCTTCCTCATTCCAGATCTAGCACTCATTCCACTGTGCCAGCTAGCTGTATGTATATATTTGTATTTGTATATATATTTCTGCTTGTATATATATTGTTAAATTTTATATGGTTGGACTTAATATTTAGTTGGTTGTCCCTGGGATTTAATTTCTAAATCCCAAAATGAATTATTCAAGTAAATCAAATTTAGTAGTAGTTTATTTTACAATAGAGGGAAGGTATTAAGGAAGAGATAAAAGGGGAGAGAGAGGACTCTGGCTGCCTCAGAGCCAGGTAGAAATTCTAAGCCCCAGCCAGGGGAAAGGAGTCTCAAGACAATGGACCTTTCTCAGAGGTTCATAGCTGCAGAAAGGGCAAGGAAACTAAGTTAGCCTTTACACTCACCACGGTGACTGTCTAAAAGGAAAGCAGTCTGAGATCTCCTGCATGAGCTCCTCCAGGGGTCCAATTCCACAGCCAAGTGTCTTCACTCTAAGTCTAAGTGTCTGTCTTCCAGTCTCTCCTCCAAGTGACCTTTTTCCAGTCTCTCCTCCAAGTGACCTTTTTTCCAGTCTCTCCTTCAAGTGACTCTTCTTCACTCCAAGCCTAAGTCACTGATCTCCAGTCCAGCTCCGAGTGACTGATCCTTTTTTCCAGTCCAACTCTGAGTGAGTGCTCTTTCAGTCTCTGTTTCCTCTACTTAAACATCTTTTTCTCTTGTTACACCTCCCCTAAATTTCACGTCTACCAATCATAGCAGACATTCCTCTCCAGGACTGCCCACTCAATGTATGAAATGAGTGTTCACACTTTTTTTGGTTAGATCACACCTTTTGTAGTTAGTTCACAACTTTAGTAGTTAGTTCTCACCTTTAGTGGTTAGTACCTTTTTGTGGTTAAAATGGGTAGATCTACTTTAAATACTTAGTTAACACTGTGGGGATTAAAATCTAAAAATAGACTGGAGATTACAATTTAATCTTCACAATACAGGAAGAACTAAGTACCTTAATTGTTACAATCAGGAGATAGCCAAATCTAATCTTCACAATATGCATATATGTATGTGTGTTTTTCTCTGTGTCCTAAATTTTTAATATATCTTTGATATAAAATATTTATCAGATAAATTTTACATAGATTTCTTTTTGGCCACTTGAATGTTTTCCATTTTAGCCCAGATGCATTAATTTTGCTAATGGAGACACTTTTCAGTTTAATGTATTTGCCTATATCTTCTGATTATGAAAATATATCTTTCTATGCATATGAAATATAAATGACTAACTTCTATTCTAACTTCTTTACACTAATAAAAAGTATAATGTGGCGTGACATGTTGGTATAAGCCTAATTTCTGCTGGATTATTCTGCAATTTTCTCAGCAAATTTTTAATAAAAAGGCAGTCCTAGTGTAAATAGTATATATTTTATTCATTCTTGAACACTGGTTTATTAACCTTTGTTTGTTTGTTGATCTTTCTTTAGTCTGTTGCATTAATTTTCCTCTTGATTCTTCAGAGTTTACTAAATGATTCTGATGACTGCTGTATTATATTATTTGAGATCTGGGAGTGGTGCTATTCCCATTTCATCTTTTCCCTTTCTATTGTGTTATAGATAAAAATTACTGGGAAGGCTTATTACCAATAGTTCTAAAGAGGAAGTGGAAAAAGGCCACTCTCCTTCCCAAACTAACTTTTTAAATTCCACTAGCTCCTCCCTCCTTTGTGATGCTCTTTGGGCTGTGGCACATTGACATTTGGGACACCAATGCTGACAGGCAGGGCCCAGGCATCCAGCTGTCAGACAAGCCAGCCACCTGACTCTGTGATTTCCATGTCCCACCACTAGAGTCCTCTGCATCCAAGTTCCCTAAATAATTACCTCACACAATTATAGTTGTTTTTTTTAAATAATCCAAATGAATTTGGCTATTATTTTGTCAGGTTTAATAAAGTTTCTGTTTAATGACTTGAAGGAGAATTGCTTTGCAATTTAATCTAAACAGGTATTTTATGAATTTTTAGTTACTTGGAATAGAATTTGCCTTTTTATTACTGCCTTTGGAACTTTAATTTTTATCATATTGAAATTCTGTTGATATTTGAGGGATTATTTTGTTGCCTATAATGTTACTGAAGCCATTATCTGAATTATTTCAATGTTTTCCTGAACTGGACCATTTTTGCATTCCTGTTATAAATCTAATTTGGTTATTATGAATGATTTCTTAGATAAACCACTACAGTCAGTTTCACAGAATTTAATTTAAATTTTTTTAATTAATATTCTTTAATGATATTGATCTATAGTCTCTTTCTGTGTTTGTATTGGTTTGCATAACCCTACTATGTTTGTCTCATAAATAGATATTTATTTCATAAATACATTCTGGAATGTTGATTTATGTCTCAATTTTGAGTATAATCTGTCTAATCTTTGGTTCTAATTATTCTCTAAAAGCTTGATAGAATTCTTCTGTGACTCCATCAAGGCCTGGAGTTTTTAATTGGAAATTGCTTTACAGTTTCTTCTACTTGTCATTTTGATATTGAATAATTTCAAAGCTTTATTATATTTTTGGTTACTTAGAATATTTTCATTTGTGATGAATTCCTTTATTCCTATTTTGTTTCCAATTTGCTTACAATATATCTTTGTATAGGAGGCTCTGATAATTTATTTTAGTTTTTTTGATTTGGTTATGATTTTCCTTTTTTTTCCACTTGCTATTTCATTAATTTAATTTAGTTCTCTTTCTTTTAAGTCATTGGTTATAGAATTTTCAATTTTATTAGTCTTTTCATAGAACCAAATTTATCTTTACTTTTCTATTCATTTGTTGTATTCTTACAATTTTATTATCATATCTTTTGAGTTTTTTAGATTTGTTTTATATATTAACTTACCACTTTCTAAGAGCATATTTAATGTATTAATCATTTCATGTGCTATTTTACTAATGGATACATATAAGTATTTAAGTTTTTCCATGAAGTCTGATTTGGCTACATTCCAGAAATTTTATTATGTTGTTTCATCATTATTTTCTTCCACTTAATTATTGTTTATATGAAAAGTTATTTAATCCATTTTAGGATTTTATTATTAATTATTCATTTGTGTGTAGTTTTTGGAAAAGTTCTTTAAAATGACTCATACTTTTATTGATCCATAAATAATCCCTCCCCAAACCCAATGTATTAAGCACCACTTTTGTGCATGTGTTGTACTAAGACATGAGAATACAGTGAATAAAAGGAATGACAGTACTTGCCATGAAGAAGCTTGTAATCTGAAGGGGAAGATAATGCACAAAAGGAGGCAGGAAAGGAATGTTGCAATTGGGAGTTGGGGGTGCCAATGAGGGTGCCATGAAGGACCAGGGCATGAGAAGATTTCTTGTTCTATGAAGATGAAATCAGGCAAGGAGATGGGTGCAAAGTGGAGTAGAGAATGAATTCCAATTTCTGCTCTCTATCAAGGAAGTCATTTGGAGGAGTTTGCTATTCTACACTCAAGCTCAGTATTAAGAGATGAGAAGAAGCTGATGGGGGTGGGGTGGTATCAATAAGGCTTGGGTTACCAGCACACTAGTAGCTTTAGAAGTGAAGAGTCTATCCTGGGAAGGGAATCTTGTTACATGGAGTTAAAACCAGGTAGGTCAGTAAATGCTAAGTTTGGGAAGAATTTAATTATTTGAATTTTTTTACATCTGTTTTCAATGTCTCAGTGACTTAATGCATGATATTTTAAAAATATTTCCTATTGTGTGTTGCTTTAAATAGTGAACAAGAGCACTAAATTTAAAATATAGCATCATTCAAAAGTTCAGTAATTGGGGAAATGACATAGAAAAAAGTTAAAGTCTTTCCTTGACTGTAATAATATATTGCTCTTGGTAATATGAAACCAAAAGGCAATGGCCCCTTTAAATGGCCCTTGTGAGAACTGAGATAATATCCAAATTGTTCTGTGCACAATTATAAAATGATATAATTTGATAAACATTAATATACAAGGAATAAAATATTGAATCCTTAATTTACCATGTTATATTCACAATGAGACTCTCTATATACCCACATACCCTATCATTTCATCATTCAAATCACAGAAACAGAGAGAAAGACCAAGAAGAACTATGAAGAATAACAACAGTACATATAAGGCTGCACAATTAAAAGCAGTATAAAATTAATAGCAGTATAAAAATTGTTGTAGTACCTTTAGCATCACCTATTACTTCCCCGGGTCTTTATTTAGTTCCTAAAAAAGCCACAAGTCGGGGCCATAAAATCTACAAAAAACTTTAATGTCTCAAATAGGAAGGAGTCATCAGTGTCGTAAAATAACATGATTAGTGGAATCATGTTGCCACACATACCATATTAAATGGAAGAAATAATGCATTTATTAAGTATAATTTCAAATTCTTCAAGTTTCTCTGTCACAACAGCATTGAGGAAATGAATTTAGAAAGAAATTAAAAGACTTGTTCAGGGGCAAAAAGAAGGATAATGTCACAATAACCATTGCCAACTGATCTCTTCTGATTACAAGTACAGTATTTATTGAACAATGCTGCCTCCCAAAGGGATAAAATCATCATCTTTTTATTTCAGAAATAAATTTTAATTCAGAGCAGCAGCCTAGAGGTAGGAGATTCATGTTGAGGTTTCTCCATTGATGAATTATGATATAAAAATTCTAAAAGTAATTTCATAATTTATATAAATGTGACATTTTTTTTTATATAACTGGTGGATATTTTCTCCCAGCAGTTTTTTTCTGAAAACATTCCTGACTTCTTTGTTCCTCAAACTGTAAACCACAGGATTTAGAATAGGAATGACAGTGATGTAAAGACTGATGCCAGTTTTTCTGTGTCCATGGAATGTTTTGATCTGGGTTGGAAGTACATAAAGATGATTGTCTCATAGAATATGGACATAGCAGTGAGGTGGGAAGCACAGGTAGAGAAGGCTTTTGGCCAACCCTAAGAAAAGTGGATCTTTAGGATGGCAATATAAATGAATACTTAGGAAATCACGATCACCAAGAAGGCAAAAGAGACATTAAATCCCGCTAGAATAAAGATTCCCGCCATGTTGATATGGATATGCTAGCAGAGTCGGGGAATGTTACAGAAAAAGTGATTGATCATATTAGAGCTACAAAGGGAATGATGAAAGGTATATCCAATGGTAATGGCAGATTAAAGTAAACCACACATGTAAGCACCAATAGCCATGCGAATAAACACACTCAGGGTCATGGTGGTACCATAATGTAAGGGTTTTCATACAAATCCATGGTGAGCCTATGCTATCTATCATAGCTACAAGGAAATAGTCCACATTGGCAAAGGCTACAAAGAAGAACATTTATGCAGCACATTCTACTAGATTGCAAAATCCTTTATTTCCAATTTGAATCTCAACTTTCTATTTCTTACAGTGCTCAGCACAGAGTACCTTCTAAATAAGTTTTTTTTTAAATTACATCCAACTGAATGCAAATTGAACTAAGATAAGAATGTTCTGTGTCTAGGAAAGTAGTGTAATAATTAAAATGGTTGAGGCCATAAACTGTAGTGAGTAAAATAGTTGGGTGTCATAAACTGTAAGAGTTAAAAGAGTGGAAGAATTAAATTGTAGTACATATAAGAGTGGATGAGTAAATTGTGACCACAGAAAATATGTTTTCACTACAGTGTCTTGTTTTAAATCAAATATAAGGTGGTCGCCAGGGAAAAATTCCTAATTATTAAAATATACCCAAGTCAACTGGGTTTTATAGAGATTTTAATTCATACAATGAGGAATTAAAGAAAGAGAGAAAGAGAGAAAAAAGGGAATAATGAGAAAAGGATAGGCCAGCCCAGGGCATCCCTGGCCAACCAAGGGATGAGAAAAAACCTAAGAGAAAAGATCAGTCAGTCCTTAATCACTCACTACAAGATCTGTCCAAGCAAGGATTCTAGTGACACTAGGCCAGCATCATCTCAGCTGCCTCCACCAGCTCAATCCTCAATCTGAAATCCCCCTCTGAATGAATCTGAGCTCCTATTTAAAGGGCATTTTCTCCTACGTCACCTCTCCTAAGTCCTTATATCTACCAATCACAATAGACGTTTTTCAAAGCACAGACCATTCTTAGTTCACACCCGAGTAGACTAGAATCTCTGAGTAAGTTTCTCACCTCTTTGCTCCTTGTAAGTTCACAAGTTGTCTGACCTTTATAAGTACTTAGCACCCTTTTGTCCCGATTATTCAATAAACCCAAAATAGGCATAGCTTAAGAACTTTTGTATTACTATAAGTATGGGTTTAAGTATCTTTCATTGTTCAGCAAGCAGTTTCTTCCCCTAAAGCAGGCTTAAGTAGGGGTGGAGTAGAGGCCTCACATTCCTGATCTAAGTAGAGTTCTCCTATTCCTGATCTAAGTTACTTTCACTGCCCAAATGGTGAATGGTCGCAATGTGGAATTTTTAAGGTTCACAGTAGGAACTTCAGCACAATGTACCTGGTATAGGATCTTGGAATTTTCTCCTTCTTTGAAAATAGCTATGGTTTTTCATGTTAGGTAAATCCTTTTGGGCTCTGTGAATTGGTAACTGTGTGACACCAATGACTACATAAATATATAAGATAAATTGAGGGAAGGGCCCTGTGATATTGGGTACTTCAAATAGCACATAAATAGCATAAATAGCACAGGGTGAAATGATGAGGAGCAGGGGGCCCCAAACTAAGGCCCTCGGGCCACATGCAGCCCCCTGAGGCCATTTATCTGGCCTCCACTGCACTTTCCAAAGAGGCACCTCTTTCATTGGTGGTCAGTGAGGGGAGCACAGTATGTGGTGGCGCTGCAAAGTGTGGCATCATTCACATACAGTATAACTTCCGGTGACATAATCCTTTGCTTGGTGCCTTGTTCTGAGAGTAACTGAATGAGAACAAGGTGCTGCACAAAGGATTATGTGGTTGCATAATGAAAGCAGTCAGCATGGTGAGGGGATTCTGCACTGTATAGTGGTGTTCGTGATGGGTCTGTGCAAGGTGTGACATGCTCATCACAGCCAGTGCTGCAGCCTCCACCATCCCTCTGTCAACATGGAAATCTAGAGATCCCCAGTTTATTTAGTTTGAGTGTAGAAACCCCAGGTTTTGACCTTGTCACAGGAGAGGTTTCCCCCTGAGGGTAGGTCCCTCTTCACCAGACAATGGACTTCCTGGTAGTTTGGGTGGGAACAGATAATCCCACCCAATGTTAAGCATTTCTTTTGTCCCAATGGTTTCTCCCCCTAGGCTAAGGTCCATTACCAAGGTGGCCCAGCCCTGGGTTTGGTCTTTCCCTTTTGTGTCCATTGTAGGGCATCAGTCCCTCACTATTATTCCTGTCTGGAGCTCCTCATTTTCCTTTCTCACCATTGTAAAGTCAATCAACTGTCCCTCTAATCCTAAACCCCCCAGGCCATCTAGAGTGGTATATAGGCTCCCCAAGTTCTTTTGTTTCTTGGAGTCCATCCTGAGTCGGTGGCACTCCCAGGGGCTGGTGACCAGGGCGTCTTGACTCTGTGCAGTCTGGGTGACATGGGCACTGTACCCCCAGAAACCCAGGCCAACTATTATCAGGGAAACTCCTTTGCCCTTGCATCCTTGTGACTCTTAACCTAGAAACACCCAATGACCCCACCCAGGGTCCTGACATGTTTACCCTCTTTTGTCCTCTAGATTTAAGGTGGACAAAGAAATGAATCTTTATGCCTCCAGGCAGACCCCAGTCAGATGACCACCCCACTCTACCAAATGCCTGAGGGACTAACATTCTGGTCAAGTCCACACTAGGACATAACATCTAGCCTCTCCATCCATGTTGTTCCCATGGAGGAACAGTCTTTCCATTCATGCTGTCCTCCCAAGGAACTGCTCCCCATCTTGCTGTTCTACCTTGCTATCCCCCTGGCCACTCTCAACATTACTTTCTAAATGAATAAATCTCTTTTTGTTTTTAAGCTAAGTTTGGAGTCATTGCATGCTTGCAAAAGGTATCCTTCCCGAACCCTAAAAGGGTATCCTTCCATGCCCATAACATTGGAAAGCAGCTCTGTTGTCCTATTAGTAGCGCTAATCCCTTTTCCCTTGATTAAAGAGTGATTCTGACTATTGAATAGTTCTGTGTTTTTTCTAGTTGACACCAGACAGTGGTATACAGATTTGTTCATAGTTTTTTGTTTTTTATTGTCTGCCCCTCCAATGGTATGAGGGACAGTGAACTGGCCCCCTGTGTAAAAAGTTTGGGGACCCCTGATATGGAGGTACCTATTGGTACCTGTAGGGGTGAGGTCCTCCACACAGAGGATCACAGTTTATATTTTTGAAGCTGTCCCCCAACTTCACAAAAGTTCCTTGTGGGTAAAACACTCAGAAAGGGGTACCAGGGACTGAGAGAAAAATGGGTGATGGGCTAAAGTCTAAGGGATGGAGAACATAACACAAGAAGAAAGACACAAAGAGAGTTCCGACATGAAGTAGTCAGACAGCGAGTGAGCTCTAATGGAATAGAGCTTAACTAACTTAGCCCAACATACTGGTGTTTTTATTGGGGTAACAACAGTAAAGGAGGAAGGGAGAATGATAACCAAATTGTGTTCTGGCAAATTAGCATTATAAGGTAATATGTCACAAGATCCAAGCAAGGGCACCTAAGACAATAGGTATAGCTAACAGCTAGACCTGGAGTTCAAAAGGTCTAAAGCATCTAAGCTTGTCTGATACAGATGTTAAATAATTGTTATCTGCAAAACAAGGAGACTGAGATAACTGGTCAGTCTTCTGGTGTAGCCTCAGGGAAGGGCTAGAAATTTGACAAGGTTAAGGTCTAACTTAACTCAAGGTTAGAAGAATCACTCATCAGAAATATATCCAAGAGACTGTTAAATGAGCAAATTGTACATAAGAGTCACTTTTGAGTACCCCCAAAATATTATCAAGATTTATGGTGTGGGGTGCAGAGGTGAACCCCTGGGGTTTGGGAAGGACACCTTTTGCAAGAATGCAAGACTGAAACTTAGCTTAAAATAAAAAGAGAAATTTATTAATTTGCAAGGTAATATTGAATCTGTCCAGGAGGGCAGCATAGGTGGAAGCCTGCCTCCTAGGTGGAACAGCATGGGTGGAAGAGCTGCTCCTTGGGAGGACAGCATGGATAGAAAAGCTGTCCCCTGCCAGACTCAATTCTGGGGATTTTATACTCTTTACAACAGTGAGGACTTGACTCTGGAGCAAGGGGTTGGGGGGGAGGGGGAAGAGATTTGCCAGAAGGCATGGGGTTGGGGTGGACCTCATGATTTGGATGGATGAGGCTGTCTCTTTGTCCATCTCAAATCAATGGGACAATCAAAGGAGGGCAGTACTCAACTTGGGGTTGCCCTCATGACTGTGAGATTTAAAATGGTTGAGGTCTTAAACTGCAGTGAGGGCACAAGGGAGCAAAGGAATTTCCCTGATAATAGTTTGCCTGAGTTTCTGGGGTACAATGCCCATGCCAATTTATACAGTGCCTGGACTGCTTTTTTTTCTTCTTAACAATAGTAACTGTTTAGAAGATTGTTGAATTTGTTTTTAACAACCTCTTAAGGGAAATAACTTTTCAATGAATTAAAGGAAGGAAAATGTCTCCATCTGTCTGCCCTGAGGGAAATAGCTTCTTCATTATAACCTCATCATTATGGACTTGACTATTTCCTCCACCAAAAAAGCAGAATAACTGGCATTTTCTGGGGCCTCAGACTCTCAGGCTTCAGACATTTCACCACAGAGAGTAGAAGAAATAGACAGGATGGGGGAATCCCTTAGTACCTGATGATAGTGACAGAAGTAGGAGATTAGATTTGGGCTCTCTCTAAGATTTCTTTCTTAATGAACATGTTTTTGATGTATATCTATTGTGTATTCCCCAGTGGGATTCTAAGGGAGATACAGAAAGGTAGAAGCTAGGAGTTTAGGAGCTGAATTATAATTACATAATGTTAGTTAGATGGGACCTTTGAGATTTATTCTTTTGAGTTACCCCAGGAGATCAATTTCTCTCTCTTTGGCTCATTATTACTCTGAGAAGAAAATTTACCAACTCTAACTGATGTATATTATGGGTCCTTTTTTCTACAAAGTGTTAATAGGGAATGCCATTCCTATACAAGGACTAAAAGAAACAAAAGTAATCAGGCACTATAAAGATTTTATTTCCTTCAAGCTACTAAAAACACACCAGAAGCAAAGGACTAGTAGGACCTCATTAGCCAAAGTAGAAAGTCATAAAGGGACTGATAAAAGCCCAGACTATCAATGGAATACTATCTATCTCTGAGTCCTATTCTTTGTGCAAATTAGTTAAATATACAAAAGAAATTTGCAAACCTTCAAATGCCACATAAATACAAGTTATTATTTCTTATAATTCTCATTAAAAGAGTTTTACATTAATATTATGATCAACATGTTGATATTTGGCAATAGAATTATTTTATTTATTATAATTGCTATTAATAATAACAGGGTTGTAAAATTCTGATTCACAAAGAATCTGGGGTTGGATTCTCTAAAAACTGAATTTCAAGTTGTTAGCAGGGCAACTCCATGACACTTGGGTGAAGTTTTTTTTTTTTCGCCAAGTATTAGAAATGAATCATTCCTTGAAGATATAGGACAGCTCATGGATTGAATGGATAACTCAAAGAGTAATGCAGATGTTATTAGGGGCAAGCAAAATAATGACCATGTGTTTTCTAATGTCTTGGATTTTGGCATCATCACTTTTCTAGAAGCAGGGGCCAAAGAGGTGTTCCAATTCTCTCTTCAACAATAACTATTCAACTTTTGGATTGAAGGCCATATTAACTTGTGGTTCTCTAGGCAAACCCCAAGATACAATTCAATTCAATAAATATTCATTAATTTCCTCCTTTTTTGCTACGCACTCTTCTACTTCTTGGAGATACAAATAAGAAAAAATAAAGGTGGTTTCTGCATTCAAGGAACTTCCAGACTAATGAGGTAAAAAAAAAATAAGTCAAAGGAAACTGAACTGGTTCATACTGGGTTCTAAGGCAGAAGAGTGGTAAGGGCTAGGCAATGGGGGTTAAGTGACTTACCCAGGGTCACACAGCTGGGAAGCGTCTGGGGTCAGATTTGAACCCAGGACCTCTCATCTCTGGGTATGACTCAATCCACTGAGCTACCCAGCTGCCCTGGGAAATTAATTTTAATTCTGTATCATTTGATTTTTAATATTAATCTGTAATACTGCTTTTCTTGTCTAAGCTCAAGAGATTTCTCTGACAATCCTTGAAATGTCCTTACTCTAAGGCCATGTTGGCAAACCTATGGCACATGGGCTGGAATGTGCCAGAGGGGAGGGTTCTACTTCCTTCCCCCTCTCCATGAGTGCCTGATGACATTTCTTAAATAATCTGCCCCTCTGTCCAGTAGCCCAATGGGAGCTCTTCCTCCTTCTTCTGCTTGGCTCATACACGCAAAAGTTAAAATTAAATCTTAATAGTAATATTATATTTTAAGAAATTTTTTAATGATCATTAGAAATCAAGGAATAAAGAAGATACAAAATAAAGATCATATGCCCATGGCTGGTTAGTCATTTTTAGCCATCCCCACTCACCACCATCACTGCTGATTCTACATCAAAGAGGAGGAACCTCTGAAGTCCATGCTCTTTATGCTCTGTCTACAGGAAGTACGCAATGATGGAAAGTCAGTGAGTTCCTGGGATATGTAGTTCTTTTTTAGGGTAACAGATTTTCATTCATACATACATGGCATGAGACTTGCTGTTTGGGCACTCAGTGTCTAAAAGGTTCAACATCACTTCTTTAAGGTGTCTTCTAAATTGGGAAAGACCCTACCCAACTGGGAATTGAGTTCTGTTTTCTCTGTAAATACAATCTAACTTAAACCAAATATCTCCCAGGAAGGATGAGCTTCTGCTCTTGGTCCATCCTCCTCCCATTGAAGTATAGTGGTTATGAAAGTGAAGCTTGACTAAAACAAGCTAGATCTTTCTGCCTCAATCACCAAAGACTATTGGAATCTCATGACTAGGACACTTTATTACCTGATCACCTCTTCAGTGATGGGGTAATTGGAGGGAGGTAAAAGCTTTTAAGACCACCTCCTTCTTAAGTATCCACCAATTAAAAATGCCTATAGTAATCCAAGAAAGGACTGAATAATGAGTAGTTAGAGAAACAGCAGCTGTATTTATGATAATCCAGGACCCTGCTTCTTTGCCTTTAATTACCAAAACATTAACCTTCAATTTATTGATTATTGATAACCTAGTCAACAAATTAATTTTTCATGCCCAGAACCTCATCTCTTATAATTTAATTCATCACTTTAGACTGGTGTTTAGGATGTTTTTCCAGTAACAGGAAGCAGTTTAGTAAATTCTGATCCTCTTCCCCATCCCTATTCATCAATTGCTACTTCTCTTCTCTTGGAAACTAAGGCTTATATATTTTATATTTAAGTTTGTATATGTCTGTTATCTCTTCCTTTGGGATTAGATGGACAACATTCCAGAGATATTTGTAAGTCTCATTTATTTCATTTTTATTCTTTTAAGGGCTTAGCTTTTGTCTTAGAATCATTATTTTATATTAGTTCCAAGACAGAACAGTAAGGGCTATGCATTGAGGGTTAAGTGAGTTACTCAAGGTCACATACCTTGGAAGATTCTGAGGTCAGATTTGAACCTAGGACCTCCCATCTCTAGACCTGGCATACAATCCACTGAGAAACCTAGCTGCCCCTCTTGTGTGTATCATTTAGAGAAATTCTAGTGGAACTACATAGGGAATGCACACACATTATGGTAATAATTAATAACTCCCTGTTTGTAAAATGTCTTCTTGTGGAGCAATACATGACAAATACAAAATCTATGGTGCCTGAGGACTTGTGGATTCCTGGAACATAGTAACCTTTGAATAAATGCTTGCTAATTAAGTGTAGATTACCAAAATAAAAGTCCCTTTGTAATCAAAAAGAAAATAGCAGAATGAGACTGGGACCATTTCTACTTCAAAGGCATGACACATTACTTCTCCTGAGGTCCAAATAAAAGGAACTCAGGACTTATGGTCAAAAGATCTTGAAATTCCACCACTTACTGGGTTAAAAAAAGGAAGACAATGTCTCCCAATTTCATTTTCTTATTTAATATTCAACTCTCTCCAATTCATTATTCAGAGATAGATAGGCTGTCCAATGAATAGATTATGACTTAGAGTTAGGGAAAATTGAGCTAAAATCTAGCCTTAGATACTTGGTGGTTTGTGGTACTAGTCAAGTCACAGGAAATTGCTTCAGTTTCCTGATCTGCAAAATGAGGAGAATTTCAAGATTAAAATTCTCAGGTGACAATATAAATTTATAACAATTTATTAAATAGTGGAAAGTGGGTCAGGGAAAGAAAAGGCACATAACCTTATTAATCTGAGCTCATTGCTCACCTTGAGTCTCCATTCTCTCCTGCTAGTTGACCAGAACTGAGACCTTCCTTGTTCTGTAAATTATATCCCATGACATCACTATTGCTCAGTCTCCCTGATTGGACAGACTTGACCTCAGGCCATTCCAGAAGCTGTCTTTTAGACTCCAGGAGTTTCATGGGATAGGAGGCAAGCATCTTTCAGCATGTTAGGAGCCATGTGGAACAAGAGACAAGAGTCTTCCAGGAAACCAATGAGCCATAAGACAGACTTCTGACATCCTCCCAGAATACCCATGAGCCCCTCCCCCTTATCAAATATTATATACAAAACAAATGCTATATGTTTTGTAATCCAATCAAAATTGAAATGAATTTCCAAATTCAAAATGAATCCTTCATTTAAAAAGTAAAAAGGGGGGTAGATTTATGTTAAATTCTCATACTACTACAGCTACATACATACATACATACATACAATACTACAGCAACTACCTTCCAGAGTATTTGTGAGAATAAAAAAAAAAAACATTTTATTAAGCATTTAAAAAATTTTAAATAGTTATATAAAAGCTAAACATGTTAGCAGAGTGTTAGAGCCATCAATTGACTATAGCCAGTTCTCAAAAACTGATTCTTAAAATTTCTGTAAGTTTTTATACCTCAGAAATCAGAAAATGCTACAAATTAGATTTTCATTTATGTTGCTATCTAGACTTAATAAAGTGATGGAGAGAATGCTAATAATAATATACATATATATTTATTATATTACAGCATACATAATATATAATAAACATACATATACATACATAAACTACAAATAAAATTTTAAAGTTTCATGCATTTTCAGACAGCTAGTTGTTAATCATTTACTAGTACCATCTTGCTATCCTCTTCCTCATTCTTCTCCTTGACTTCATCCTTCTTGTCCTCCTCCTCCTTCTTCTCTGGAATATTCCAAAGAAGTAACACTTTTAAATATGGCCAATAATTTATAAATACCAAAGGAATGTCAACCTGTGACTTTTTGCTTTGGGAATCTGGGACAAAAGTTCTTTATGTTCCTGTTTCTATTGAGCTATTCCTACTCTTCTATTTGATATAAAAGTGACAATCACGAAGAGGATCAAATTAAACTCAGTTGCATTCCTTTAATTCTCAGTTTATTTTATTTTTAATAGTTTCCTTTTTTATTATAAATATGAACATGAACATTTTTATTTATAATGAGCACAAAAGAGGTTTATACATGAAAGCATAACATAAAGAATTTTGAATTTATTTTTTCTTTAGGTATAGCATGTATATATGTGTGTATACTTATGTGTGGTGTCTAAATATACAGATGGCTTAATTCATATGAGGCATGGATTAATATCTGAACAGACATTAAGCTCACTTCTTTCCAATAAATACTGTGATTTTTGCTTTTGAAGGGTGCAGAAGAAAGGTTGTAGATGAGAACTTCTTCTTTCTGTTGCTAATATCCAGAGATGGTGTTGGACTAGAAGTATAACTCTCTACCACACCTCAAATATTGGCTCTCTAAGAATATCATATTTTGGGGAACACAGGGTAAAAGCCTTTCCTTAATAGCTCTCAAGGGGGAAGTGTAACCATACAATCTCCTGCTTAGCTTCCTCTAATCTATCACTGGCTACACAAAGGAACATCTTAAATAGTGAAGAGTAAATAAATCAATTTATGCAAGCAAAATAAATGTTATATTGAACAAAACAGCCTTGCTTATCTGTTTCATGTCTAAACTCACTTCCACACACTTTTTATGTTTATTTCTTAAAAATTGATTAGCTTTTCTTTTTCTTTTTTTGCACCACTAAAACAAAGTTTGATATTATGTCTCAAAGTGCACATTGATTCTGTATCATTAGTCTATTAACCTCTTATTTAAGAGAGATGGAAAATGTTCCTTAACTCCTTTTTTGTTTAAATTTTAGAGAGCAGAGTAGGGCATTCGTATCCATGAAGGATGCATTCTAAAAACTATCATGAATGACTGAAACTACAGACAGTACTGAAATGACAGTTCTAGCTTTTACTTTTGACAACTATGTTAACTTTATTCTATATTTCTGTGCTCTCTCTCCTCACTCTAGCCCCTCAGCCCAGAACTTCTTGACCTCCTACCCACTCAACTCCTCCCCCCAAAAACCCTCTAAGAGAAAGAGCTGATTCACAGACTGCCATGTGGGTAGATTTGGGGCACAAATAGAGGAGACTTTTACCCCATTCCTTCCACCCAGCCCATCTGTCTTTCTTCCATCTATTTGTACTCTGGTAGAGTGTTCCCAGCTTCCATGTGTCCTTTATCCATTTACTGACACCTGCCTCATCCAATGACAGCCCCTCCCTCCTTCCTTCCTCCCTCCTTCCCTTGGAATTTGGGCTTGACCACACATAACTGAAACTGGGAAAGCAAAATTGTGGATGAGGAGTATATAATCCTAGTGTTGCCTTATCCAGGTAGGCATAATGAGGGGTGAAGAATAAAATTTTATTCTGACCATCAGTCATATGACATTCAACTTTGGATTTCTGAGGAGAATGTAGAAGAGAGAAGACTAAAAGGAAAAGACCAAAATGAGTCAACTGGATAATGGGTAGAACTTTGTAGCCATTGGATTACTGTGCTATATCTATCCCATGCAAGGAAAGGTTTACTAATCAAGGATTCATCAGCAATGGGAAATAGAGTATCAAGTTTCTGTAAAGTTAGAATCTAAGTGGAGAATAATAAGTGGGGACCAATGGCCAGCTAAAAATCTGGATCAAAAAATCAAAGCCTGTCAAGGCAGAGGAGAGTTTTATAATCTACAAGATAAAATACTTCATATGCCTACCTGAGATGCACACTTGCAGAGGAAAATCATAAACACAACAGACAATAGATACAATGGGACAGTGACATTTCATCAATATAATAAGCAGTCTAACTTTGAGTTGTCCCTCTATAGCATACCTTGTTGAATACTCTCCCCATTTTTCCTATTCAGGTAAACTTTTTACATGGGAATTGTGATAGATTGAGGTTACATTAAAAGGGAAAGTTTTTCTTCTTTTTTTAATTATCAACATATTTCATTAAATATCTTTAAGTATGAGTTTGTCACTATTGAAAGTAATCTAAATATTAAAAATTTGAGGTAGCTACATGGGGATCAATGGAAAATGGCCATGGGTACACTAATGATATTCTAATTGTTACAACAATTCATAAAGAAAGGGGTCAACATAGGATGGAGTGAGATTAGTTAAAAGGATGGAAAATTAATGTTCTATTTATATGGTATTTTAAGGTCCATGAGATTTTTTATATCTATTGTCCCAGTAAAAATGTATATGAATATTGTTCATCCGTCCAATTTACAGGAAAAAAAAACAATTAATTCTGAGATAAGTGAACTAATTTGCTCAGACATCCATCTAGAATGGCGCAGTCATTATGCATATCATGGTCACTCCCAAGTTCTCCAGTACCACTCTTTTCAATCATTGTACTTTCTCTTGATGAGGTCAACTTGATCTTAATAAAATATCTGGAACTAGGGATTAGTGTTCAGAAAACATTAGCTAAGTTATCCTTCCACCTTAATTAGAATAAGACTAATGATTCTTTCCTCTAGTAGCTTTTCTGAAAGCATTTTTGACATCTTTGTTTCTTAAACTATAAACCAAAGGGTTCAGCATGGGGATGATCATGGTGTAGAATACAGAGGCCATTTTATCTGTGTCCATGGAATGAACTGAAGAGGGTTGGAGATACATGTAGATGGTTGCCCCAAAGAATAAGAACACTGCAAAGATATGAGAAGCACAAGTGAAGAAGGCTTTCTGACGACCCTCAGTAGAGCGGATCCTCAGAATGGCAATGAAGATTGAGAGGTAGGAGGTCACAATGACAAGAATAGCAAAAGACATATTGAATGCTCCTATTATACAAACCAATAATTCAGTGAAGCGGATATCTGAGCAAGAGAGAGTCAAGATTGGAGGAATATCACAGAAGAAGTGATTCACAACATTGGAACCACAGAAAGAGAGACTGAAAATGAAGCCAATGTGGATGGAAGCATTTAGTAAGCCACAGAAATAAGAACCAATGATTAGACCAAAACACATCTTTGATGTCATGATGGTAGAGTAATGTAGGGGCTTACATACAGCCACATAGCGGTCATAGGCCATAGAGGCCAACAGAAAATTTTCAATAGTGGCAAAATTTGCAAAGAAGAACATTTGTGTAGCACAACTATTATAGGAAATGGTCTTGTCTCTTGTGAGAATCCCAGCAATCACTTTAGGAATGATAGTTGTGGAAGCACCTAAATCTATCAGAGATAGGCCACTGAGGAAAATGTACATTGGAGTATGAAGAGAAGAATCCTCTAAAATCAAGGCTACCAAACCCAGGTTTCCTATTAAGGTGAAAAGGTAAATGAGGAGGAATATTATGCAGAGAAAAACCCGAAGCTCTGGAATATCTGTTAATCCTACTAAGATGAATTCATTTACTTCTGTGCTATTCTCTATACATGCCATTTGGGAACAGGATCATTGATCTACAATTAGAAGGGGAAAAAAAGAAATTATTTCTGTACAATGTCAAAATAAAAACCATGTTCATAAACCTATTTTTTCAAATGGTAGAAATAAGTGACTGACATCAGGAGAACCTAGATGGTCATCATGGCATCCATTCCTCAACCTTTCATTGAACTTATTCCAAAATATTTATTTAAAAATAATTTTATGAGTACCTTTTTATATTACATTCAATTTAAAACATATCCTATGAACCTTCCCTTGGAATCATAATTTTAAAAGAAAAAATAAATTAGTTAAGAACTGCCTACTAATACATGTATATCTATAAGTATATAACCATATGCAAAGTCTCTCATCTCTATATTGCTGGTAGTGAATTTTTCTCAGATATTCTATAATAGTGATGGTGAACCTTTTAGGGATGAAATGCTGGTCCCTTCCCCCACCCCACACCCCAGATCATGTACCATGCCCATTCCCCCCACCAAGTGCTCTGCACCCCTGGGCAGAGGGGCAAGTGACGTGAAGAATGTCCTCAGCTAGTGTAGAGAGGAGAAAGGGAGTGTCCTGAGCACTCATTCCCCTTCAGCTCTGCTGCCTGTGAACTGCCCACCTTACACCCTGTAAACTCTCATTTGGCTGCTGGGCAGAGGGGCAGGTGATGTGAAAAAATGTCATCAGGTGCTGTGGAGAGGGGGAAGGGAGAAGCTCTGTCTGCATCTTTCTGCCTTTCTAGTAATTAACTCTGGGGGATAGGTGGCTATGTACCCACAGAGAGAGCTTTGTGTGTCATCTTTGACAAGTGTGTCATAGGTTCACCATCACTGTTCTATAGAGTTAAGGTTTTTTATTTTAATTCTACATCATTTTAATTTCATTTTTCTTTCTATATGTTGTGTATATTATTTTTCTTATTCCTATTTAATTCACTCTGTATCCATTTGTATTTTTCCCATGATTTACCAATTTTTCACATTCATAATTTCTTGTGGAAAATTTCTATTTCATTTTATTCACATATCAAAATTCACTCAGCATTTTCCTAATTGATGGACACTCAACTTATATTTTCAATTCTTGGTTATTAGAAAATGTGCTCCTATGAACATTTTTTCCTTCCTTCCCATACTTTTTCTTTCTCTCCCTGCTTCATTCTTCTTTTCTTCCCTTCCTCTTTCTTAAAATATAAGTTGATATTTAAATCATTTTCTTTTTTATTTATTCCCTCAATTTCTTATCCCATTTGTAAGTTAGCATATACTTTATAATCTTTCACCCTCCCACCATCTCTAACCTCTTAGTTTAAGTAATATTTTCTTACTATCAATTCTTGTAAGCTTTCCTTGATGTTTGTTGTTTTTCTTCCTTATTCCTTTTCCCACTCCTTATAGTCTTTTGCCCTTAAACCTTGCTCTCTAATTCCTGAGCTATAAAAATCCTTGCTTTGGTTCTCTTTATTCTGTGTCCCTCATGAAGATAGAAATTTTGGATTAAATCTCTTTTCTATCTCATTCTTATGTTATTTAATTTATGAATATTGTCCTCTTCTGCATTTTTCTGCTATACCTTATTCTTAGAATTATTATTTCATAAAGGAAGCAATCTCAAGTGGAAGAAATATCTTGTTACAGAAATTTTTCTGAGTTCTGAATCATCAAGTCAAAGCCTTTAGTATCCCAAAGGCCCGGTTACCCAATCTTTCATCTCCTTTCTGGATGTTGGCTGCCAGTGGGGAGTCACACCATATCTAATGGGGTTCATAAAAAGATAAACATTTCTTCTCATATAACATGTCTACAAATTTGTCAATATTGTCCCAAAACAAAGCCAAATATAAGGCCTTGTCTCCAAATCAAAACTATGAATCATTCCACAATGAGAAATATTCTTTAATGTCTTCATTTCCACTCCTCTTTAAGTGCCATTTTCCCATTGTAACTCCTCCATTCATGTGAGTACCTACCTTCCATTGCTTTTAGCCAATTCTTCCACAGCTTCTATATTTTTGAAAATCTAAAGAAAATAATACAAAGAAGTGAGAAGCTTCTCTTCTTCCCTCTCTATTGTTGGTATATATTTCAGGAATGTAGGTGGAATGGTGGATGGAAAACTAGATGTAGAGTCAAGAAGATCTTCGTTCATATCATGCCTGAGAAACTTATTTGTCTAACTGTGTGATGTTAGGACAGTAATTTGTGAGTCTCGGTTTCAAGTTCCTCACTTTTGAAATGGTGACAGTAATAGTGTCTGCTTCACAGAGTTGTTGTAAGGACCAAATGAAAAAATATAAGCAAAATGATTTGTAAACCATAAAGTGCTATTGAAATACCTGTTATTGCTATTACTATTATATTTAGGTCCACCATGCCTCTCTCCTCTCTCTCTACACAGGCAACTGCTCATTGATTTGTCACTCCAACAACAACGACAAAAAGATTATCTTGTGGGCAAACATTTAATCAAAATGTTAATTCAGCTTTTTTCTTCCCTTCACATTCAATAAATTTCTTTTATATCTTTCTGCCCTTTCTTTCTCTTGATGATATTTCCACTTTTTCATCTTAACCTCTCAGTATAATTGATTTTTTAAAATTTATAGCAGCCTATACATGTGAGGGTATGCATCTAAAGGGAAAGAGAATTGATCTAGAAAGCCCAGGCACAAGACTTGTCCTAGACACATATTACCCCTGTGATCCTGGATAAGTAACTTAACTTCTTAGTGCACTAGGCATCTCTCTAAGACTCTGCTAAAGAGAAGCTTCACTGGTAGAAACTTTCTTCATTCAAGGGTCACTTTTAACAATCAAATGACACAGCTAGTCCCTAGTCCTACTTAATTTTGTCATGATGTTGGTATCCATTTCTTTTCTCTGCTTCTTTTTTTCCATGTTGACAATTCTCTCTTTCCTTGTCTTCTAGAGCATTTATTTAGGTCTGAGTTCTTTATTTTAGGAACAAGGTGGATAAGTTCTGGAAACATGTTCTAAACTTCTTTAGGTATTATAGAACACAAAGCAGTCTGGTAAACTCTACGGAACTTTAACACAGTAAGATGTTTGAATGGATATAATGAAAATAATAACATTACAATGTAAACACAAAATAACTCAAAAAATGTAATTTTAGTTATTCATAGTCCATAAGACCCTTGAAATCTATCCATGGATATATCTATAGATTTCATGTTAAGAATTACTCATCTGTAGTGAGAGGAAGACAACCAGCATGCAAAAGGTCTTCAAAATCATGTAAGGTGGATTTTAGGAATATTAACTAACATCTATTTCCATTTCAAAGTTTAGAAAAACTTTAAAAATATTATCTCAATAAATCCTGACAATAACTCTTATTATTCCCACTTTATAGTAAAGAAAAATGAAAATGTGAGGGTCTAAATGATTTTCTCATGGATACATAGAGGCAATATTTAAACCTAGGTCATAGTGGTATAACCGTGAAAATGTGGTTTGCCAAAACTGTAAAGGTTTTGGCCAAACTGTAGAGATAATTTTTAGTGTCTTGATTTTAAATCTAAAATTAAGTGGTCACCATGGGAAAAATTTCCAAATATGAAAATACCCAAGTCAGCTGGGTTTTAATTAATACAAATGAAGGAATTAAGGGAAAGAGAGAGAGAGACAGAGAGACAGAGAGAGAGAGAGAGAGAGAGAGAGAGAGAGAGAGAAAATAGCAAGGGTCTAGGCCAAATGGCTAGGTCTGAGCCTAAGGGAGAGTGAGTCAGTCTTTATCACCCACCACAAGTTTGTCTTCAAGTAAGCTCCAAACCTCCGAACTTTGTCAACATGGAAATCTAGAGATCCCCAGTTTATTTAGTTTGAGTGTAGAAACCCCAGGTTTTGACCTTGTTGCAGGAGAGGTTTCTCCCTGAGGGAAGGTCCCTTTTCACCAGACAATGGACTTCCTGGTAGTTTGGGTGGGAACAGTTCATCCCACCCAATATTAAGCATCCCTTTTGTCCCAATGGTTTCTCCCCCTAGGCTAAGGTCCATGACCAAGGTGACCCAGACCTGGACTGAGTCTTTCCCTTTTGTATCCATTGTAGGGCATCAGCCCCTCACTGTTATTCCTGTCTGGAACTCATTTTCCTTTCTCACCATTGTAAAGTCAATCAACTCTCCCTCTAATCCTAAACCCCCCAGGTCATCTAGAGTGGTATATAGGCTCCCCAAGTTCTCTTGTTCCTTGGAGTCCATCCTGAGTCAGTGGCACTCCCAGGGGCTAGTGACCAGGGTGTCTTGACTCTGTGCAGTCTTGGGAAGCAGCTCTGTTGTCGTATTAGTAGCGCTAACCCCTTTTCCCTTGATTAAAGAGTGATTTTGACTATTTAGTAGTTCTGTGTTTTTTCTAGTTGACAACTTCAACTCCAACTAACTTCCAATCCAAAAACTCCCAACTCCAACTAACTCAATTTCAAACTCCCCTTCCTTTTAAAGAAATTTTCTCTTGTGTCACCTCCCCTAAAGTTTCACATCTACCAATCTCAATAGATGCCTTTTCCCAGGACTGCCCATTCTTAGCTCACATCTTCTTTTGTTCTCACCTTCTCTGGTTAGATTAAATCCTCTGAGTACTTCACACTTCTTTTGTTAAGTTTGCCTTTTGTAAGTTGCTTGACCTTTTAGTGATTAATTTAACCTTTATAGGTATTTAGCACCCTTTTGTATTAGATCTAAAACTTGACCTAGCTTAAGGTTCTAACTTTACTATAAGTATAAGTTGGGGACTTTTCATTGTTCAATCAGAAGTTTACAACTTTATCTTCCCCTAAGGCACTGTCTGAACAGGGTGGAGTAATTTTAAAAGTTCTCAATACATTCCTGACCAAGTATCTCCATTGTTACAATAGGGGAATAGCTTAAGCAAATCTTCTAAGGTATAGTTTGAGCTATTTTAAGATTCACAGTGGTTCCAAGGACACCATCAATCTATCTAGTAGAGCATGTTGACTTCCACTCTTAGATAAGGCCCACATTCTGAAACTGAATTTCCCAAGACCTACCTGAATCCTCAAGAAATGTTGATAAATCTTCACAGAGGAGAAAGGGGTCAAGCAACCTGATAGGATTGGGGATGAGGTTCCAAGCTTAGGAAATTAGTGACATTTTTATTGGTCTTGTTCCTTTGCACCAGGTGTTTAGTGTCCAAAGGTGCCCACGTCAGAAAAGATCATCTCTGCCCACTGCTTCTACATTGGTAGTAGACATAGTGACCTTCTGCTCAGTCACAAGATGAACAATAGAGGCTAAATAAATTAATGACTCATATGATTTCTGATCCATGTTGCTTTCACTTCAATGAAATGTCATAGTCTCATTTTGATTTGAGTGTCTAGAGGTAGATATCAATGTGGTACTTAATATAGATCTGAGGATATGATGACTCTTAGGAGACTATGTCCCCTTGGAGACATCAGGAAAGTCTATTATCATCCGTAAACAAAGTAAGCCATTAAAATTTATTGCAACTCTAGAGACTCAATGCTGGTTGCCTAGGGAGATAATTTCCTAAAAATGTCTTGGTCCTTCTTAGCTCATTGTTATGGGAATGAAAAGGAAATAGCCAAGGAAAAGCAAAACACCAGACTTCAAATTCTGGTTTTGTTGCCTTCTAGTAGTGTGACCTTGGGCAAATCCCTGACTTATTTTAAGCCTTAATTACTCAAATGCAAAATGAGTGTAATATTGTCTCTCAGACTTTGTTCAAAGTGCTGCTTTGAAGATCAAATGTGACACTGGATGTCAAAAAGAAAGTGTAGGGTCTTAGAAAGCAATGATTTCTTCACTCTTTAGAGTTCTTTCATTTTTAAAAATCTTTCTTTTCCTAGCTCTTGCCTTTTTTGTCTATCTTCTATTGCTCTGAATTGGTTCCATTTTTAAAATACCTTTTATTCTTTTAGGTATTTCCTTCTAGTCTTGTATCAAATATAAATTTTTCTCTTAGATTAATGCTTTATAGATATTTTCAAGTCATTGTTTTGAGATCCTCTGTTATCACAATAGTTCTTTAGTTGGTTCTGGTTTTTCCTTCTTCTCATTCTTCCAGCCACCCTGACTCTGAACTTCATTATTTTTGGAGTCTGTTTATTCATGTGGAGGGAAGAGGACTTGGTCTTCTGTCACTTTATGTCCTTCTGATCTTTGAAAGTTTTCAATACTTTCAAAAGTTGTGGATCTGGAGAGATCCCTGCCCTCCTGGTCTATGGTTGGGTCTGTTAGCTTGTATACAGATGAATTTCAGCAAAATTCTACTAGTTTCAGTCACTGTTAGCCCACTAGAAAGCTCATAAGATCAGAGTGACTGGTTGTTTGGCTCCTCTTTGATCTTGCTTCCTGCCCTCATCATTCCCCTGAAAGTTTATGTGCTGTGCTAAGAATTTGAACTGAGTCACCACTTTGCTCTTATTTGAGACAAAGGTATGTTTCTGGAATTTGTTCTAAGCTTAGTTCTCAGTTGAACCCCAACACTTCCTTCCATCACTCCCCTCTTTATCCTCCCCTCTGTTCTCTCCCCTCTCTTCCTCTTTCCTCTTCTCATTTCTCCTCTCTTCTCCCCCCTCCCTGCCCCTTTCTTTTTCTTCCTTTCTTTTCTACACTTTTTAGTATGTCATCAATTGATAGGTATTCACTGTTTCAATTTCTTTGCTCCAAAAAGTAGCTATAAATTTTCTTATGTAGACAAGAGGGTTCAACAAGGGAATGACCATGAGTTAGAGAATAGATGAGATTTTGTCCATGTCCATAGGTGAAAATTGGGTTTGAAGTCCATAAATATTATTGTTCTATAAAATTTTAACACTGCAAGAATGTGGGAATCTCAAATGTATATTTCTGTCAACTCACAATTAAGGGGATCTCCAAGATGGTGAGGAAGTAATCAAGATGTTCAAGAGTGTTTAAGTGGCCTTTAATCTTCTTATGACAAAGAACAATATATATGTCTGTGTCTATGTCATTATATATGTACACATATACACATATGTGTATATATGCATATAAATGTACTATTCTTTATATATATAAATATACATATATTAGTGAATCATACACACACACACACATATAAATGTGTGTGTATTTTTTAATGGGATTCAGGAATAGGGAAATGGAAGAATGTCACAGAATGAGTGATGGCCTGGGACAGCTAGATAGCTCAGTGGATAGAGTATGAGGCATAGAGATGGAGTGTCCTGAGTTAAAATTTGGTTTCAGACCCTTCTGAACTGTGTGACCCTGGGCAACTCACTTATCCCCCAATTGTCTATCCCTCACCACTCTTCTGTCTTTGAACTGATACTAAGCATCAATTCTAAGACAGAAAGAAAAGTTTAATAAAAAATAGAACACACTGGAACTGTAGAAAGAGAGGTGGAAGGTAAGGTTGGTTTGGAAAGAGGAATTAAGAAGGACAGAAAAAGATTATCCAATAAATGAGGCATTGAACAAACACTTGATGTCATGGTAGTGGGGTAAAATAATGATTTCTACATTGCAGTGTGACTATGATAAGCCATGGAAGCCAAGAATCAATTTTCAACAGTGGCAAAAGTTATGAAGAAAAACTCCTGGGTAGTACATCCATTGGTAGAGATGACTTTGTCCTCAGTAAGGTATACCCTTATAACTTTAGGTATATTAGATAAGGAATAACCAAAATCTACCCAAGAGAAGCTAATGAGGAAAAAAATTCATTGGTGCATGGAGATGAAACTCTCAGAACATCAGTATTACCATTTTCAGGTTCCCTATCATAGAGATGATGGAAATTTAAAAATTAATATATAATAACTCCAAGTATTGTATTTAATAAGATTTATTAATAATAACTAAAAGAAAAAGCTAGAGTAAAAAGGGAGCTAACAGCCACGACTGTGAGAGAAGAGAGAGCTTAACGTGGAGTTACAGAACTATATACACAGGTAACAAATGCAAACATGAGGATGAAGGGAAGGGGATGCTAGGAGATGAAGTCCAAAGGTACAAAATTTTCTAATTACACAATGAGGTAGATAAGGATGAACAACATGAAGAAGAAGAAATGAAATTCTAGGGCATCTCTTAATCTTACAAAATGAATTTGTTCACCTTCATGTTATTCTCCATGGATGTTATGCAAGAGTTCAATCACTTACCTGCTACCAGAGAGAAACCGGTAGGGCTGTCATTTCACAGAGAATGACTGTCAGATATCAGCTCTGGAGAAACACTAATCTTTTACGAGCAGTGGAAACATGAGACTCAGTAAACAAGACACTCAACTTGGTCACTATTGTTTCTTCTTCATTATCTATGTGATTTAATTTGTGCCATGTATTCCTTCAAATGATTTTCATTTTTATTTTGTTTTCCTGTTTATATTGGTAATCTGATCAATATAGTACTAATTATATAAGTTAAACTATTGTCATTTTAAAATTATGTTAACCCAACTTAAATTTCAACATCGGCTATCCATCTTTTCTAGATATTTAAGTGGGTTTAAATAATGCTATGTAACATTATATAAATGATGAGCATATCGTGGTAGATTAACTCCCAGATGGTATGGTTTCTGAGCTAGAGTCAGACATACTGGAGAATGAAGTCAAGTGGGCTTTAGAAAACATTACTAATAAGAAAGCTAGTGGAGGTGACAGAATTCCAGCTGAGATATTTCAAATTCTAAAAGATGATGTTGTTAAAGTGTTACATTCAATAAACCAGGAAATGTGGAAAACTCAAAAGGTGCCACTGGGATGGATCAATTTGTGTCCCAATACTAGAGAAAAGGGAAAAAATGTGAAATGTGAAACATCTGATCATAAAAACATCTGATTTGATCATGGATTTCAGGTGACCAATTCTGTTATTTAAAAAAAAAATTCTTTTCTTCAGTGAATTCTAATGCCTCTTTTTCCATTAATCCAATTTCATTTTTTAAATGCTATTTGCTTTAGTATTTTTTGTGTTGTTAATAAAAAGTTGTTAATTCTTATTTCATAATTTTCTTACACAATTCCCATTCCCCCCCCCCAAAAAAAAACCCCACTCATTTCTTTATTAAAACTTCTAAGAATTCTTGCTGGGTTTGGGTCCAAATAACACTTTTCTCTGGGCCTTTTTTGGTAGCTATTTTCATATTATTGCCTTCTGAATTCATGTTTTAGTTTTCTCCAATAATGTAGTAGCTTTTTATGACCAAATATTTTTGTTGTTCACTCACTCTTCCAGGGTTTTTTTTCCCTTGACTTTGAACTTTGGTTACTGCTGGCCTCTACTCCCTTGTATCTGGGAGGCACTTTACCAAGCTATAAGCTTTTTCCCACTATTATTTTTAGAACTTGTTCTTGGGATCTGTAGGTTTTTGGTGCTTCCATAGTAGTATATGTTTGGAGGAGATGTGATCACTGTTCTCTTGGTCTATGCTTTGCACCCATCAAGGTTCCCTGGTCCTCTGTAGATACCCTAGCTCTCTTTTCTTTGGAACTGTGACCTGGGCTCCTACTCTCTTGTGACCTCCTCTGCTCCTCAGCATTCCTTCTTCCCTTGAATAGTGATTCAGAATCATAAATGGTTAATAGAATTTCCAATCAATGCCAGCTGTACCTAATGGCAGCAAAAGCCCTCCTATACTATTCTCTATACTATTCTGGTATTTCTTACCAGTTGACTAACTCCCCTTGTCATCTCTGGTCTGATAGCTCTTCAAACTGTTGCTGCTGCCAGTCACTCTTGCCACTGGTGCATGTTTGGGCTCCAGTCAGGCCTCCACCCCAGTGTCATAAACTGCTCCTGTAGACCTCTTAAGTTTTCTTATGCTAAAAAAAAGTCTCACTTTGAACATGGTGCTCCAAAATTTGATTTGCCATCATTTTAAAGACATTTTGAGGAAAATGTTGGGAGAGTTCATCTGGGTGGCTATCCTCGATCTATCATCTTGGTTTTCCTTTGCATTCTCCTTATTTAAAACCATGCTTGCTCTTTGTAATTTTGCATTATTTGCTTTTGATTTTTTTAATCCATAGTTGTTCTTTTCCTTTATATTGCAGTCATTGTGTATTGAAATAGAGATGTAAACTGAAGTAAACTGTTTCTTCTTGCAATGACTGCTGTACTCTGGCTTTGACTAGAGCTAAGGGAACCTGAAGCTGCTTGGTTATAATGGAGGTAGGAATGAGAAATGCTGAGGGATGCTAGTATACGGATGCTGCCACATAGGAGGAACTGCTCTGGGGAATTTTCTGGGGTTCTGCCTACTGATCCCTACTGATGGCTGATGGATCAGTATATCTTTCTAATCTCCTCCTCCCTTTCACTCCCTCCCTTTTCCAATCCTCTTCTTCTTGCCACCCTCACCTCCCAGTTCTTCTTGAAGCCTTTGGCTTCCCCCCCCACCCCCTTGAGTAAACTATAAAGATACTCTTTTCTTTTTCCTTTTCAAGTCAAGGAATTTATTGGGATAACAGGATAGGAAACTGAGGTAAGAGGAATGAGGATGTCCTTAATCTAAAATGAGGGAGAATTTGAAGGTTTGAGAAAGTAGTCCAGTCACAAACTGTGACTCTAAGACAGTTAGAGAAATGGAGGACAATAGCTGTTTAAACTCTTCTTTCTTCTTCTTCACAAAGTCAGCAAGGTCTCTCAGCTTAATTTCTGAAGCCTTCCCAAGGGTCCTTCAGTCTGAGACAACTCCCCAAGGGAGAAAACAAAGTCCAAAATCTCTCCTTCAGCCTGGTTTTCCTCTAATTCTTGGTCAGTCAAAATCTCAGAAAGAACAGAGTTTGTCCCTTGGTCAAAGAGCTCCCCAAAACCAAGTCAGCCCACTAAGGGTCTTTCAGCCAGCCTCAACCTCTAGAGAGAGTGACTCCAAGTCCCCTCTCCCTGGTCAGCTCAACTGCCAACTCCTGGGAACATTCTGTTTTTTCTTCTTGATTGACAGGCAGGTCACCAGTCTTGGTTCTTGCATCTTGGCTTACAAGTCCTCTCTCTCTCTCCATGCCTCTACCACAGTGTATTGTTTTCTTGACTCTACTTACTTCACTCTGCATCAGTTGGTATAAATCTTTTAATTCTTATCTGAATTGATTACATAAATCATTTCTTCTTTTTTTAATCCTTTCCTTCCGTCTTGGAATCAATACTGTGTATTGACTCCAAGGCAGAAGAGTGGTAAGTGCTAGACAATGGGGGTCAAGTGACTTACCCAAGGAAGTGACTAGGCCAGATTTGAACTTAGGATCTCCTGTCTCTAGGCCTGGCTCTCAATCCACTGAGCCATCTAGCTGCACTCACATCAATCATTTCTTATTCTTTAGTAATATTAATTATATTCATATACCATAATTTGATTAGCTATATTATGATCAATAGATATCAACTTTGTTTCAAGTTCTTTAGTATCACAAAAAACACTACTATGAATATGTTGATATATCTGAGAATTTTTACTTGTGGTCTCTTTAGAGTGTGAAGTTAGGAATGGAATCTCTGGATTAAAGGATATGGACACTTTAGTCATTTAATTTACATAATTCCAAGTTGCTTCCCAAAAATGCTTCTACTCATTCACAGCTAGCCAACAATGAGTTACAATGCCTGTTTTTCCACAACCCATTTAATGTTGACTCTTCCTAATTTTTATCTAATTTGTAAATGTGCAGTAAAACATTAGGCCTATTTTCATATTCATATTATAATTAAAATTAATCTTAGAGACCTATATTAGATTTATAATTATTTAATTACAACAGAAAGAAAAAGAGAAAAAGAAAATGAAAGATATTATCAGATCCTTTTAACTACCATAGTCTTGTGGATATGTACATGCCTCTTAAGGTGCTGGATTCTCAACTGACCATGACTCATTTTGATTAGTTTGAATATTTTCATCATTGATGAATTTTTTTCCTATTTCATTTTCAATTTACATAGAATGTAACTTTACATAGGAAGCTCTGATAATTCCTTTTATTTATTTTTTGTTTTGTTATGATTTACCTTTTTAAATTTTCTATTTTATTTATTTACTTTGTTTCTATTTCTTTTATATCATATTGTCTACAAAGTTTTCAATTTCATTAGTCTTCACAGCATCAAATTTTAGTTTTATTTATTTGTTCAATAGTTGTATTTTATTTCTGGTTAATGTATACTCATTTTTATTTTCATATCTTTTAAGCTATTTTAAATTTGTTTTATATATTAATTTTCTAATTTTGACAGTATATTAACTTATTAACCCTTTCATGCTCTAATTTATTAATGGATACTTATAAGGATATAAGTTTTTCCATGAGATCTGATTTAACTACATTCTAGAAATTTTATAATAGTGTTTTATCATTATCATTTTCCTTCATTTAATTATTGTTTATGTAAAGAGTTCTTTAAAACATTTTTCATTAGAATTCCATTATTAAATCTCTATTGGTGTCTATTTTTTCATAAATGTTCTCTAAACTCATTAATAACCTTATTATACATATATAATCCCCCCAAAATATACTAAGCGCATAATATGCACCAGACATTGTTCTAAGATCTGTGAATACAAAGAAAAAAAGTAGTAATAGTACTTGCCCTGAAGGAGTTTGAAATCCAAAGTGAAAAACAACACACAAAAGGAGGCAGTAAAGGAAAGCTACAACTGAGGGGTTGGGGTTGGGGTTGGGAGGTGAGATGAGGGAATCTGGCACCCAAAGTATCTTGTTATGCAGAGTTGACACCAGACTAGGAGATAGGTGCAAAATGGAGTAGAGAATTACTTCCAATTTCTGCTCTCATTTAAAAGAAGTCATTTGGGGGTGCTTGGTACTCTATAATCAAACCTTCCATTAAGAGGTGAGAAGAGACTGAGGGGGTGATGTCAATAAGAATTGTTATCAGCATGCTAATGGAAGGAGCATCTTGTTCCCAGTAATTGAAGCCAGGAAGGGCAACAAATGAAATGTTTGGGAAGAATTTGTTAATTATTTGATTTTTTTTTGACATTTGACCTCAATTTAGTGACTTAATACACAATGTTTTCTCTGGAAAACATAAAATCAACCTCTTTTTATTGGAAAAAATTAATATTTATTCATAGAAGTAGCCTAGAGGAAGGAGATTCATATTATAGATTCTCTCAACTTAAAATTGATGAATTATGATTTCAAATTTTAAAAGTAATTTCAAAATTCATATAGCCTTAAATTTCTTAAATAGCTAGTAGATATTTTCTCCCAGCATCTTAAAAAAAATACTGTGGGTAGAAGCTGGGTGGCTCAGTGGATTGAGAACCAGGCGTAGAGATGGGCAGTCCTAGGTTCAAATCTGGCCTCAGATACTTCCCCACTGTGTGACCCTGGACAAGCACTTAACCCCCATTGCCTAGCCCTTACCTCTCTTCTGCCTTGGAGTCAATACACAGTACTGATGATTGTATTTTCATAGAAATCCAAAATTTAGATATTTTTTTGTTTGAGAAAGATATTCAAGGAAAGAAGCTTGCTAACTCCTAAAATCCAGAGAATGAACCATTTGCAGAAAGATGCCTGAAAAAACCTATGCTACCTCAAGAAGATCCTGAATGAACTTTGGGTGTGGTTGATTAAACTGAAGGTTGAATGGACATTTAATATGAATGTGCACTCTTATGCCAAAAGGGGACTGCCCCAATTGGTTTTTGTCAATGAGTCCAGAAAAACATTGGTTTTGCTGTCTCTCTCTTCTATTTCCCTCTCATCTCTAACTATTGTAGTTTTTTCTTAGAAGATAAAATTTTGTATGCACCTCTAGTTAGAAGATTTAGAGGTACAAGATGATTATGTTTAATGATCAATTGGGGAGACTAGTCTCCCAGTCATCATCGGGGGGATTGTGAATTTTAGATTTACTCCATCCTGCTTCATATTTAGAATTTTAGCAACCAGGAATGTATATAACCCCACACTTACTCCTTATGTATACACCCACACATAAGGATTAAGTGTGGGAAGGATGGTATGTGACCCACTTGTGCAAGGAAGTGACAAATCAGAAACAACTGATTGACCCCCTGGGCTGTCCTAAGCCAAGTTTAAGTGGCCATTAGTACATGTGACACAAAGGAAGTGATGTAAATAGCTTCCTTTATATATAGCGTCACTTCCTGGGTGATGAACTTTGGTGACTTTTTGGGGTGTTTCTTGACTTAGAGGACGAAAGCATGGAGACCTAAAACTGCTTCCCTTAGTCAACCATGTGATGAGTGTTAAGGCTGAATCCTCTTTCCCTGGATTTCTGAAGGCACCAGTCTCCAAGGAGGCCCCTCATCTTGGAGGAAGCCTCATGGCTGGAAGCTGAACTAGATTTAATCTTCTGGAAAGGCCCCCTTGGCTGAAGTCTCTGTACTCTCCCTGGCTCAGACCAGGCCAGAGTAGATCTTCTACCCTTTTCCCTCAGTCTCCCTCATTCTTAATTTCTTCCTTCTATTGTAAATAAACCACCATAAAATTCTATTCTGACTTGAGTATTTCATTGGGATTTAGAATTTTAAAAACTGGTGACCATTAAATAATATATTCAGTCTCAACTCTAAAAATTTACTCAGAAGGTAAGTGTTTTTTTTTTTTTAAATTACTGTTTATTTGTTCTAAGGCAGAAGAGTAGTAATGGCTGGGCAATAGGGCTTACCCAGGATCACTCAGTTAGGAAGTGTCTGAGGCCATATATGAACCCAGGACCTTCCATCTCTGGACCTGGCTCTCAATCCACTGATCCACCCAGCTGCCTCACCCATCTGCCTATCTCAGCAGCTTTTCTGAAAGCATTCCTGATTTCCTTGTTCCTCAAACTTTAGACCAGAGTATTTGATATATAGGAATAATAATGGTGTAGAATACTGATGCCATTTTGTCTGGGTCCATAGAATAACTTGAGATGGGTTATAAGTACATGAAGATGATTGCCCCATAGTATACGGACATAGCAATAAGTTGGGAAGCACAGGTAGAGAAGGCTTTTTGCCTATCTTCAGAAGAGTGGATCTTTAGAATCACAATGGAAATGAACTTCATCTCTTTATTACACTGAGACATTTGGTGGAAGACAGCAGTTTAGCAGGAAGTTGCATATTAGCTAGGACAACTTATACTCTGACATAAACTATCATTGATCATAGACTCTCAAAGCAAGAAGAAACCATGAGTGAATTATATCTGACTGTTATTTGGCTCCATAACATTCCTCTATGAGGGTATGAAAAATCAGAACAAAAGTTAGGTTAAGTCAGAATAATAAAAATCAGATGAACAAATCTGCTCATATTCTGGTGCCTTTAATAATGTGAGCTAGCAAGCAAGATGACTCAGAGATTCATTGTAAAGGGAATTATTTTTCCTCAAAGATATAATTGAGATTTGTGGAGTGATAAATGACATAACTGAGATATGGAAGTAGAAGAAAATACATTAGTCAAAATAAGTGAGATTGGTAGAAACAGGTTGGAAAAGTGTTTTATAGAGGAAAGATATGTAGCAGAGGAACAAGAAAGGAAATGTGAGATGAAAAGAATTTCTATAAAGATCAATGAAGGCAGAAACAAGAGCAATAATATTCTCAACTGCCTAGGGATGATCTGCTCTGGAAGAGGAACATAAGTGAGGAATTTGAGAAGCATCACATGTGTGGACAAAGTGAACCATTAGCATTATAGTTCATTAAGTATTGAAGAAGAGAGTCAGGAAGTCCATTTTAACAGCCTACTCTGGATTTGATCTGTGATTTTCATTTCACATAATATGTAATATCAAAGACACTAGCTAAGTTGGTACCAAGAGATGGTTTTTTCAATCCCTTATGTTCTATTTTCACATTCACCTATAACTCAGCCAATTAGGTGTAGACATGTACTTAAATAATATTCTCCCTAATGTACCTAAGATTAAGTGGTCTTAAGTCCCCATATATAGAATCCTTATGGGTAAACAGAAGACACAAAATCATTGTCTTTTTGACAATATTAGTAGCTATTATTTATATAGCACTTAAAGGTTTGTGAAATGCTTTATACATTTTATCTCATTGTGTTGTTACAACAATCCGGGAAAGTAAATATTATTATTATCTCTACATTATATAGGAGAAAACTGAGGCATAAAGAAATCTTGTTCAAGGACACTGTTATTGTTTGAGACAGGACTTGAATTCACAACTTCTTAACTCCAGATTCATTGCTCAATTCACTGGGATGCGTTATTAATCAGACACTGAAAGATGATGTTAGAAAAAGTCCTGGAGTATTAGTCCAGAAGATTTGGAATTGTATCTTACACCAGATATTTTCCTTGCTCTGCAGTCCTGAGACAGTCTCTTGACTTTTCCCATTTTCAGTGTAGTCACTTCTAAAATGTGGATATAAATAATCATTTCACCATTATCAAAAATTATGAGATGAAAATGAATCATTGGATATAAACTATTCTTAAGGCAAGCTTAGATGATTGAGAATAGTAGCCATATTTTTTATAAACTTTGTATCCTTTTTAAAGTTTAACACAGTGCTCTGAACAGAGTATGTCCTTAAATAATGTTTTTAAGGTTTCAGTAACATTGAACTACTATGTTTTATTCTGTTATTCTCTCAAAATGCTTTCTTAGTTCAAGACAATCAGTTTGAGAAGACACAATATGGCAGATAAGAACTGGTACTTTAATATCATTTTAAAAAATGAAAATAACACTTTTTAAAAAGCAGTTACTAGAATACTATTATACCCAAAGGAATAATAAACTGGAGGAATTCCATGTGAACTGGAACAACCTCCAGGAATTGATACAGAGTGAAAGGACCAGAACCAGGAGAACATTGTACACAGAGACTGATATACTGTGGTACAATCGAATATAATGGACTTCTCCATTAGTGGCAATGCAGTGACCCTGAACAACCCAGAGGGATCTACGAGAAAGAACACTATCCATATTCAGAGGAAAAACTGTTGGAGTAGAAACACTGAAGAAAAACAACTGCTTGAACACATGCGTTGAGGAGATATGATTGAGGATATAGACCCTAAATGAACATCCTAGTGCAAACATCAACAACATGGAACTAGATTTTGATCAAGGACACATGTAAAGCCCCATGGAATTATGCTTCAGCTACAGGAAGGGTGGGGGAGAGGAAGGGGAGAATATGAGTCTTGTAACCAAGGAGAAATGTTTTAAATTGACTAATTAAGTAAAATTAAAAAATAAAATAAAAATAATAAGCAGTTACTATACAGATTATGATCACAATTTTAAAGATAAGGAAAATGAGTCTGAAATGACTTACCCAAGACCACATTCATAAGTGTCAGAGAGAAAGCATTTAGACCCAGTCATTCCTAGCTTCAATCAACTGCATCATATCTCTCAGATAATTCCTGGAATTGTGGGTTGGGCTTCTTAAAACCCATTTGCCAGAGAAATAAAAATGGCGGTTGTGATGGCAGAGATGGACAAACACCTTCACATGCAATTAAGTCTGAAGTATTAATCCTAGGAATGTAGTTGTTCAGTTGGAGAAACTGTTCCTTCATTTCTGATACCATATTCAATTGTCTCTATATAAGGAGAGGTTATCCATGGTTACAGCTACTTTGTATATCAGTAGAGTTAGTGAACTTCTTTTCTGTATATTTTAGACTGATAATGATTAAATAGCTGAGAGGACTTCTACCTCTATATTTAATCTATGACAATGAAGTCTGAGTGAATCATTTAGATGTGAGGGAGAGAAGGTAGGAATCAGGAATGGGCTTACTCAGACCTCAGCAGAATAAAGCAAACTTTTAAATATGAGTTCATGCAAAGAAGAAGCCCTAGAGGAGGATATCTGAATCCACAAATTCAGATCATATAACTTTCCGAGATATGAATGGGGACTGAGTTATTAAATTTTAAAGGGTAAATTATATATATGTATATGCATATATTTATAAATTTTGATTACACATAATATAAAAAAAACTCCCGCATGTACAAAATTAATGTAGTCAAATTAAGAAGGAAAACAGTTGACTGATATCTTTGGAAAGAGTTTGATATTCAATGTGTAAAATATATGAGAACAAAAATAGTTCCCCAATAGACAAGTGGTCCAAAGATAGGAATAAAATGGTCTGAAAAGAATTGCAAATCATTCATGAGTATATTTGTATGCAGTGCTTCAAATCATAAGAAAAAACATAAAAAAATGGTTTGGTTTCATTTCACACCAAGTAAAATGATAGATGACAAAAGATGGGAATAGTCAGTATTGGAGGGGTTGTGGAAAGATAGATATATTAATGCATTGTTCATGGATCTGTTATTTGAACTGATCATTTTTGAAATTGGAATTGTGCAAAGAGAGTGACTAAAATGTTGATATCTTGATCTAGAAGTTCTATTGCTAGTGTAAGGAATTTAAATTTAGGGGTTTGACTAAATATGTGAGAATTCTAAATTAATATGGTGGTCACCAATTTAAAGTATTATAGTTCAAGTCAAAATCACTTTTAATAGCCTTTATTTACAAAGAAGTGGAAAGAGTGAAAGTAGAGAAATACAAAAAGAGGATAGAGAAGATGTCTACCCTATCACACTAAATATTGCTCCAGTGCTTGGCTCAGACAGGCAGGGCTTGTTAACCCTCCACTGGAGGACCCAGAGTTCCACCTACATGGCCTCCTCCAAGAAGTTAAGGCCTCTCTGAAACTAATGTCTTCCCAGACACCAGGAAAGAAAGGCCAGCTACTCACTCACCTAAGAGGCAGTCCAAGCCCCAAGTTACCTCCAAGAGGCAGTTCATCACTCAAAGATCAGTATGGAAGACAACCTCCAGAAGACTGCTTTCAGAGGACTCTCACCAGGTGAAGAAGTTCAGGGCTTTTTATAGTGACTTCTTGTCCCTTCCCCTCTTCACAGGGGTCAATCACAGCTTTCAAATTTCCTAGCGCTTCCCAGGGAGCAGTGTCTGTGGAATTCACACCTCTAATCCTCTGAAAGATAAAATGGAACACTACATTATGTTAAAAGATACTATAGATATGGAAGCATTATCAATACTAACATATAACTAACATATATGTACCAAATGTTTTAGCATTCAAATTTATTTAAGGAAAAACTAGAGTTACAGATAGAAATAGATATCAAAATTATAATAGCAGAAAATTTAAACATTGCTCTCTCAAATCTGGATAAATCTAAAAAAGAAGTAATAAAGTAAAGAGATAAAGAAAATATTAGATAAGTTAGACATGTTAGATATATAGAGAGAATTGTATGGAAATAGAAAGGAATATACCTTTTTTCTCAATGGCACATGGTACTTTTACAAAAAATTGGTGATATAGTAAAACTAAAAAAGTTATAATTAAATGCAGAAGAGCAGAAAAATTAAATACATCATTTCAGATCATAGTGCAATAAAATTATATTTAATAAGCAACTATGGAATCACAGAATTAAAATTGAAAGATTAAATAATTTAACCTTAATGAATGAATGGGTTAAAGAGCAAGTCATAGAAACAATAAATAATTTTATTTTAAAAACAGTAATAATGCTACAACATACCAAAACTTATGGGATACAGAAAAGCAGTAATTAGAGGAAATTTCTATCCCTCAATATTTATGTCAATAAAATAGAGAAAGAATAGAACAATGAATAAACACTAAATTGAAATCTCAAAAATAAAAGATTAGATGAACAAAAATGAATATAAAATGTAATTAAAGAGTTGATTAAAATATATAAACTATTGGTTGATGTGATTTTTTAAAAGTGAAGAAAACCAAATCACTAGCATCAAAAATGAAAAGTATAAATTTTTCACAAATTATGATGAAATTAAAACAATTATTAGGAGTCATTTTGTCTAATTACATGCCAAAAAATTTAATAATTTAAGTGAAATGAATTCTTACAAAAATATTAATTTTCTATACTAACATAGAAGAAACTATAATGTTTAAATAAACCTATTTTAGAAATAGAAATTGAATGGGCTATAAAAGAACTTGCTAAGAAAAATAGCATCAAGATCAGATAGCTTTAAAAATGAACTTTAACAAATATTTAAAGATCATCTAATTTCAATATAAAATAAATTATTTGAAAAATTGTCAAACAAGGAGACCTATCAAATTCCTTTTATAAAACAAATATAGTGCTGATACCTAAACCATGAAGAGAAAAAAACAGAAAAAGAAAATTATAGGTCAATTTCATTAATGAATATAAATAAAAATTATGAATAAAATATTAGTCAGGAGACTATATCAATATATCACAAAGACTACATATTATGATCAGTTAAGATTTATACTAGGTATGTATGTATGGTTTAATTTAGGAAAACTACTACCAGAGTTGATATAAAAAAAGTAACAAATATCATATCATCATATCAATATATTCAGAAAAAACTTTTGACAAAATACAACACTCATTCCTGTTAAAAATGCTTGAAAACATAGGCTGTTTTTCCTTAAATTAATAAGAAATATATAATAAAAGCCATCAACAAATAATATCTGTATTGGAAATAAATTAGAAGCCTTTCCTATAAGAACAGTGGCAAAACAAGGATGCCCATTATCATTAATTTTATTTAATATTATACTATAAATAACAATAAGAGAAAAAAAGAAATTAAAGGCATTATGATGGGCAAAGGTAATAAAATTATCTATTTTTCAATATGATATGACAATATACATAGAAAATCATAGAGATTCAATTGAAGACTAATTGAAGTTACTGATAATTTTACCAAAGTAGCAGGACATAAAACAAACCCCATAAGTGAGTATTTCTATTTATCTAATAGTATTAACTATGTCCTTTAAGAAGTGATAGTAAGAAATCCATTTAAATGAACCATGGATAGAATAAAATATTCAAGAGTATATCTTTCAAAAGCAATCCAGAAACTATATGAATCTAATTTAAAAAAGCACTTCTTATTCAGTCATATTTAAATAATTGAAGATATATTGATTATTAATGAATGGGCAGAACCAATATAATTAAAATGACACTTCTATCTAAATTAAACCTAAATCTTAAAGTTATTTATATTGAACTAGAAAAACATTTGAAAAATCATTTGGAAAAATGAAAGCAAAAGAAATAATGAAAAACATGTTAGGGAAAGAAGTGTAGCAGTACCAGATTTCAAACTATATAATAATAATAATTATATATATATATACATATATATATATATATACACATATATATATTATACTAGCTAAGAAACAGAAAAGTAGAAAAGTGGCATAAGATAGACATATAACAAAGAGCTGTAAAACAATTATAGCAACCTTGTATTTGATAAAGATAAAGTTTCAAATTTTTGAAATAAGAATTTAGTATTTGTTATTAAAGTAGTCAGATAAACCCAGTCTTTAATCAGGACAGACATAGTGTTCAATATTTGGCCACTACACAGAGTCAAGCACCCATATCTTTTCTTGTTACTATAAATTAAACTTTGGATTTTAAAATGGAATGTTGATACTAAGTTTGAAATACCCCACTCTCTGACTGAATGAGGTTCCAATTCATCCCACCCTAAGATTGAATTTAGGACAAACAAAACTTGTTGTTTATCTGTCAACAAACTACTTTGGATAGTGTTGACATCTTAAAGACCACCTCCTGGTCTCTGGAAGACTGAAGCCTTTTGTGTCTTGTTGCTAATGACACCCTGACATTCTAAAGAGCTGCCTCTGATCCAGGTGGAGGTCGGTGTCTGCCAAATGGGAGGGGCTCAGAAAAGTGACATCACAAGGAGAATAAAATTGGACTGGGGAAAGGAAATAGGTCTCTTTTGTATCACAGCCATGGAGAAAGGATATGACTAGTAGAGGCTGGTGTGTTTGCAGGTGTGGCCATGTGACTGGTTCTAGGGGAGGCAGCAACAAGAGGGGCAGCACAGCTGGGAACAGGCACACACACAAGGTTGGACTTGGGTTTGAATACTGCCCTAACCTCTTCCTGGACAAATTTAACTCTATTAACTTGGAAAAAACACAGAACTATTAAATAGTCAGAAAAACCAAGTCTTTAATCAAGAGAGAGAGAGAGAGTTCAATTTTGAGGCCTCCACACAGAGTTCCCCAAACCACACAGAGCCAAAAGCCCTGGCACTCTGGCACAATGTTCCTGGGAGTATCACTGTGCAGAATGATAGCTCTGAGGAACGATAGAATTTGGGAAATTTATATACCTTTTGGGGAGCTGAGGACAGGGAAATATGATTGATTGACATTACCATGGCTACCCTGACAAGATACAATCTTGCTTGGGAAAGACAGCCTAGCCCAAGGCTAGGGCACAAGGGAGTAGACTACTTACAATGGATACTAAAGGGAAACATCCAGACAAGGGCTAGACTACCTAGAAACTGGATTTTGACACAATGGAGAAACTACCAGGACAAATGGGTATTTAACATCTGATTTAGATTTGCTAGCTTCACCTAAATGAGACCATTAAGTATCTAAGGTCTATTGTTAGTCTGAATCTCTGAGTCTGGGATCTCCCTCTCATTTGACAAGGTCAAACTTGGGGGGGGGTCTTCAGATCTTGAGTTGCTCCAAATTTGGGGTTACTAGATTTCAAGTTGACAACCCCTCTGGAAATAATAAATAGATTTAGAGCCTTCCTAATGTGATCATCTTGAGGCTCAAATGAGATAATGGATGACAACACTTTGCAAAACTTTGAAGGTGTGTCAACATGGAATATAGAAACCCCAAACTTGTGGCCTCGTGGGATCTGGTAAACCCCAGGTTTGACCTTGTCACAGGAGAATTCCTCCCTTAGGGAAAGTCCTACTTCAATGATCTCAGACTAACAATAGACTTTAAGATGTTAGGTATCTCTTTTATTCCAGTGGTTTCTCCCCTTAGGCCAAAGTCCTTTACCAAGGTGGCCCAAGGGCTGGGCCCTTTTTGTCCATTGTAAAGCACCAACCCCTCACTGTTATTACTGTCTGGAACTCCTCTTTCCTTTGTTACCATTGTAAATTCAATCAACTGTCCCTCTCATCCTCAGCCCCCAGGTTCTACCTAGAAAGGTATTTAAGCTCCCCAACTTTAATGGTTTCTTGGAAGTGTCATCCTCTCACATCTGGCATTCCCTGGGGTCAGTGTCCAGAGCTTCCAGAGTTTAATCCTCAGACTCTGTGCAGTCATGTGGCATGTAGCTCTGTGTCGAAGCCTACTATTGCATTGAACCCCTTTTCCCTTGATTAGAGAGTGATTTTGACTATTTAATAGTTCTGTGTTTTTTTCCCAGTCAACAGTGCATTCAGATGTGAGCTGTTCTAATCTTTGTATCTTCTCCATAATTTTACATGATCTACATAGAGAATGTACTTAATTAGTATTTGTTGATTTATTTATATTTTATTAGCAATAAAGTTCTGTCTTGATCTACTTCAAAATATCCCCAGAAAATATTCCTTAAATTTCTACAAAGAAATCAGCTGAAAAAGCAGCAAGCAAAATAGACAATATTAATTTGTGTTTATGTAACATTTTAAGATTTGCAAAACAATTTTACACGTGTTAGTTCATATAAGTCTCACAAGCTTCTGTAGTGGATGCCATGGGTTTTATTATTCCATTTAACAACTGAAGAAAATGAGCCTTGGAGACTGGAGCATCTTAAAATAATTACGAAGAAAGCAAGTATCAGAGACAAGGTTTGGAGGACAGCATATTGGTAGTCTTGAAATCTAGAACATCTGCTAAAATAGGGTCCAGAGACCTGAAAAGCTGTCTCTAGTCCTCATCGGAGAGGATGGGCTAACTATAATATTTGAACTTGATACTGTATTAGGTATTAATTAGGTAACTTGAAGATAATTGGATAAATGAAGATCAGCTGGATTGAGATACATGGTGACCAGTAGGGAAAAGAAGAGATGTGATGCCTAGGAAGGAGGAGCTGATGCTTTTCTGGAAAGCATTTTTGACTTCCTTGTTTCTCAAAGTGTAGACTAGAGGGTTCAACATGGGAATGACCATGGTATAGAACACAGATGCCATTTTGTCTGTGTCCATGGAATGACTAGAACTGGGTTGTAAGTACATGAAGATGATGGTCCCATAGAATATAGACACTGCTGTGAGGTGGGAAGCACAGGTAGAGAAGGCTTTCTTCCGGCCCTCAACAGAACGGATTCTCAGAATGGCAATGAGGACAAACAGGTACGAGGTAAAGATGACCATGAGGGCAAAAGAGATATTGAATCCCCCTAATATAAAGAGCACCCATTCATTAATGTGGATATCAGAGCAGGAGAGAGCTAGGAGAGGAGGAATATCACAAAAAAAATGATGGATTATATTGGAACTACAGAAGGAGAGGCTAAAGGTATCACCTACACTCACAGAGGAGGTCAGAAATCCACATATGTAGGAACCAACAGCTAGACGTATACACACACCTGATGTCATTGTCATGGTATAATATAGAGGCTTGCACACAGCCACATGACGATCATAGGCCATGGATGCCAGGAAAAAACTTTCCACGGTGGTAAATGTTGCAAAGAAGAACAATTGTGTGGCACATCCATTGTAGGTGATGACCTTGTCTCCTGTGAGGAGCCCCACCATTACTTTGGGAGTAACAGCTGAGGAGTAACCAAAATCCACCAAAGAGAGGTTGCAGAGGAAAAAGTACATGGGAGTGTGGAGATGGGAGTCCCAGAAGATCAGCGCTACCATCCCCAGGTTCCCCACCAGTGTAATGATGTAGATAAGGGTAAATATTAAAAAGAGAGGGATCTGAAGCTCTGGGGCATCTGTTAGTCCCAGAAAAATGAACTCATTAACTTCTGAGTCATTCTCCATGGATTCTACTCTGAATGGTGCTCATTTCCCTGTAAGAAAGAAACCATCAGAAAAATGAACTCAGGCTGATAAGTGACCCAGACTTAAAAAATGACCAAAGATCTATCTCTTTTGATTTATGGAAATAAAGTTGGGAGAGAAGAGGAGGACCTAAAGGATTTTCATAAAAACTGGTCTAAGATTTTTCATCTCTTTGATCCCAGATTCTTCTTAGGAGAGAGATGTTTTCCAGATGTTTTTTTTTTCCATTCGCTGACATATAATCATCTATTCCATTCACTGACATATAATCACCGATTGCCACCCAGGCAGAAGGAAACTCATGTTGTAATGATTCAAAGAAGACTGTGCCATTGCAGAGGGGCACAGCGAGACTCTTGTTAAGGAATATGCTTCACTCTGGTTAATAAAAGAAAAAAGTAGACTAAGGGAGAAAAAAATAGGGGAGAGAAAAGAGAAGAAAGACAAAGACACAAAAGGCAGGAGAGAATCAAATGGGCAAATGCCAACGACATTTTTCCTAGGTCAGAGACAAATGCATTTAAGGCCTGCAAGAATAAATGGGGTCTATGGAGGTAAATGAGGTCATCACACCCTGGGTAGGAACAGCTCCTTGCAAAGTTCAGCTGCAGAATAATGAAATTCAAGTCAATCAAAACATTCACAGAATTATTTGACAATAAGAGCATTGGTCCTGAGTTCTTTACATTACATCCATACATATTTTCTTTTATTATGTTTAAACCATTACCTTCCCCCTTAGAACCAATATTGGCTTGAAGGCCAAAGAGTGGTATGGGTTAGGCGATGGGGATTAAGTGACTTGCCCAGGGTCACACAGTTTACCTGTTTCAATAATTCATAGTCAAAACCATGGAATCAGAAGGGAGCCTCATACAAGACTGATGGTCATTTGGGCCTTTTATTTATTTGAAAGGATGCTATGTGTCCAAATAGCCTTATCTACATCTATATAGATATAAACATAAATATTACATAGCTATGTTTACATATCTATATTTAGTATAATATATTATATATAGACGCACAGATTGTATATGTGTATGTCCATCCATCTATCCATCCATACATGCATAACATCAGTGAGGTGGCTCAGTGATTAGAGATAGTGTCAGTCCACCAGCCCAGTACAGGACTCATCCTCATCTTCCTTTGCCCCCATACTCATCCTTCCATGTGAAAACTTTCCTCTAGTCTGCCTCTAGAGTACTCACTGATTAGCTTCCTTATAGTGTTCTTGAAGTGTCTTTAAGAAAGCCCTAGTTGACTATAATAATTGCTTCAAAGGACAAAAGGTGTGCTACTAGTTGTGCTCTATAGCCAAATGATTTGGCAGTTCTTTGATTCAGTTAAGAAGCAATATTGGGAAAATTTCAAGGCACTCTATGATAAGAGGATGTGACCTCCTGTTAGAACCCAGACAAAACATTACCTTTGTTTGTCTTCTTTTCTACCAATTAGGCTCTTTAGATAGGTGTTTTGACTTCTCTGCAATCTTGGGATCTGCAGTAGATTCTTTGCATCATACTTTGTTCCTTAGGATTCCCAGACTTTAATAGTTTGTTTACATTCATCAATCAAAAATATTAAGTTTCAAACATTTTTTTATCACGAAATAACACATAAAACATTGAAAAATACTGTATAGTTTCTAATGCCTTATATATAATGATTTTTTATTAAATATTTAATACATTTGAGAATTTATTAAATATTTGCTAAAACCCATCAAAAATCTATTTCTACAAAGCCTAATTCAAGCAGTTCAGATTGTCCAATTGGTCCAAAGCATCTATAGCCAATTATTACTAACATGTTACTCAAAGGAAGAGACTGGAAACTAGTTCAACAGGTGTGATTCAGAAAGTCAGTGCTACAGCGTGTATGCCTCCATAGCTTTATTCCTGTTCCATGTTTTATGTGGGGATGGACCACAGGAAATGGGAGTTATTATTATTATTATCCACAAAGACTCTGGGGTTTAACGATAATAAAAAGAATAGTTCGCACTTATATAGATAGCATTTGAAGGTTTCTGGGCCAGTTTATATAATTTCAGTGTCCTCATGTTTTCCTGCATATATTTTGAATATATTTATTTGCTTCTTCTCTCTCCCATTAGATGATGAGTTTTTTGAGGGCAGGAACCCACTGTCTTTTGCATCTTGTATCCTCAATGATAAGCCCAGTATCTCACTGTGCTTCTACATTAGGATCTCACTCAATTGTTTACTAAGTGATTGACTCCAAAGAGAACCATACTGAGAGGCAGGTACTATTATTACCTGAATTTTGCAGAAGAGGATATTGTGCCTGAAAAAGGTTGAGTGACTTGCCCAGGGCCATACATTTGAGATGTGTCTGAGGCAGAATTTGAATTCAGGTTCAACTGAATCCAGGCCCATTACTCTTTCACAATACCATTTAGCTACTTAGCTCTCATACATGATAATGAAGAAAATGTAATATAAGTCGAATAAAAATAAATGGAAAAAAGGACAGAGAGATAAAGCAGTATATGGAAGGGCAATAAAATTTGTAAAGTATAATTTTAACGTTGTGACCATGGAGTAGTTTTAAAATTCACAAATTAGAATGGGGGGGGTGTCATCTGGGTGGCTCAGTGTATTGAGAGCCAGGCTCAGAGATGGGTGGTCCTGGGTTCAAATCCGGCTTCAGGCACTTCCCAGCTGTGTGACCCTGGGCAAGTCACTAAACCCCCATTGCCTAGCCCTTACCACTCTTCTGCCTTAGAACCAATACCCAGTATTGATTTTAAGATGGAAGGTAAGGGTTAAAAAAATAAAATTATAACATGGAAGATGTAAGTTTGAATTCTGTCCCAGTCACTTCTTGGGCAATTTTAATATCCTCTATAATGTCCTTATCTGTGAAAACGGAAATGATAAAATGTCTATAGAACTTTCCTTATGATGTTCTTTTGAGACTTAAAAGAGATATTGGATGCAGACTTTGCAAACTGTAAAGGTGAATCTAGATATGAGCTGTTACCAGGAACCATATCTATTCTAAACTTCATATCTTCTCCAGAATTTTATGTGCCAATTAGTATTTGTTGATTTATTAACATTTTAGTAACATTAGGGTTGTGACTTGATTCTGTTTAAAATCCCCCCTCAAGATATCTCTTGAATTACAGCAAGGAATCAGCTTGAAAAGATGCAAAGTAGAGAATATTAATTTGTTTACATAACACTATAAGGTTTACAAAATAATTTTCTATACATTTATTGTATAAACCTCATAGCTACCCTCTGAAAGGGATACTACAGATATTCTAATTCCCATTTAACAACTGAAAGGAATGAGGTTCAAAGATCTAAGGGTCTTGAAATGATTGCAAAGAAAACAGACAACATTTGAACCCAGATCATCTTGATTCCAAGTCTAGAATGCTATTTTCCTTTCCATGTTTCTTTCCAAATAAACTATGAAGTCTCGGATTGAATGTCCCAGAATTTACCTGTCATACTCAGAAAGATGGACGAGACTCCAGAAAGGAGAGATGGTGAAAAACTTGACATGTGGTTCCTGGATTTGAGGTCTCAAGCCTAGGAAGCAAGCAGACCTAATGGAGAAATTCTTCCCTAATCTTGTCTTGTGTTCAGCAAACTTAGGGCTAGAAGGACCACCCCTGGTCTGTATGCATGGTAGGAGAGATAGTGGTTTTCTTTCCAGCTCAGTTTCTTGATGAAACCAAATGAATGATTTAGTGACTCAGGAGATTCTGACTCACAAGGACAGAGAACAACAGTCTCTAATAATGAAACATTTCAATGTCAGTAGATTAAATCAAGGATCAGTAAGTGACTTTATGCAGACTTCAGAGCCCTACAGCTCCTAAGAGGATGGTGTCCCCATAGAGACACTTGGCAGCTCTTCTAGCAGCTCATAAAAAAAGCCATTAATTTTTCTGATCCTAGAGAACACACAGAGGTTGGCCAAGGAGATCATTTTCTCATGGGTACTTTGTCATTCTTAGTTTGAGGTCAGCAAAGTGAGGTAGAAAAGAATCATGGACAAGGGAATAACAGAACTAGGATTATAGTTCTGTTTCTACTATACCCTCCCTATGTAGCCTTGAACAAAACACTGAGTATCTCCAAGACACAGGCTACTCATCTTTGAAATGGAAATAATTACCTCTTGTCTGATTACATTAAAATGACTACGGGGAAGAACAAACTTGTCAAGGATTTAATAGAGTCTGTGATCATCTCTCTCCTATGCTTGTAGACAAGATACAAAGATGTAGCATAGACAGAAAAGAGTACTGTTGAGTGGATACAGAACTGGTTCATTAAGGGCTTAATGCCATCTTGGAAGGTGGTCTTTCCTAATCTCCTGTCTATTACAGGCTCTCCTATATTTTCAAAATTACCTCGTCTCTACTGTTGATATAGTTTGTGTTTATTTATATGTATGTATGTAGTTTCACCTCAAAGAATGTGTGATCCTCTTGGATAAAGAAAGTTATCTTTTTGGTTTTGTAACTCCAGAACCTATTACAGTGCCTTGCTCATCGTAGGCATGCTTATTCGAATAACTCTTGTTTGAATTGGACTAAATTATCAATGATGTGGATAAATGCATAGAGGCATCCTTATCAAATCTGTATATAATACAAAGGTAGGGTGGATAACTAGCACATTGGATAATGAATTAAAGATCTAAAAATATCTCAGCTGGCCAAAATGATGAGTTAAATCCAATGAAATTTTAAAGGGTAACACAAAGACCAGCAAAGATTGTGCTATTGGATGAATCATTAATTCCTAGCTCTTTTCCATGACTACTTCAACAAAGACCTAGAAAGAGCACAAGATTAAGGCATAATTAGGAAATCTATTGAAAAATCAGTTATTTGCCCAGATCTAGTTTAGGAGGCTGAGGTGTCTAAGCATGAAGATCAAGTTCCAATCATGAATGTTCCACACCAAGCTTGGAAAGCTGAAGACTGAAACTGGTTCCTGGGCTTGTGTACTAGAGCAGATTAAGTAGCACAGTAAGAGTTCTGTGTCTGGAATCAGGACTTGAGTTCAAAACCAGCTTCAGACATTTATTAGTTGGGTGCCCCATAGCAAATCATCCAACCCTGTTCATTAAAGAAAAAGGAAGAACAGAGCCTAGAAAGTATGGAAAATCTTGTCTCAATGGAAAATTTTGGTTTGTTATATCTATTAATATTCTACACTTAAATGAAGCAGATGAGAGCCCTTTCTCAGTAGGAGAGGGATTGGACTGTTATGATTCTTGTGCCAGGAGCTCAACTTGAATCTTGACTAGAAATTAAGAAAACACACAATCTGTGAGCCAGTGAAGAGAGAGAAAGATTCTGGGATTCCATGAGCTGAGCAGCACTGGAAGTGGTAGAGGCATAATAATTAGGAAATTCCTCAAAGCTGAGCTATAGAGTTAGGGAGGAAAAAGGGTAATGAGAAATCAGAGAAAGCAAGCAAGCTGAACCACAACAAAGAGGTGCTACCCTGCTAACCTTACCACAAACTCTCACACTGTTCTGGATCTGGAATCAGGAAGACATCAATAAAAATCCAGTCTCAGACAATTCTTTCTCATATGAACCTGCTGGAGTCACTTAACGTCTATCTCCCTCATATGCAAAATGAGAGGAATCATAGCACTTACCTCTTAGTGTTATGTGAGTATAAAGTTAAACAATGTTTACAAAGCCAATGTTACAAATCATAAATCAGTATGTGAATGCTCCTTGTTACTATTAAGTTAGTTATATGGTCCTGGTAGACTCTTGGAACAAAGAACCGGCAGTAAAAGTGCTTCTTGTAACCACATCTTCAATGTCAGAGGGAAGTTCCAAGAGAGATTATATTCCCCAAAATACCTATCATAATCTCTATCCAATAAGAAGCACTCTGTGTACACACACACACACACACACACACACACACACACACACACATGCACACACACACACACACACACATATACATACACTAATCTAAGCTCTTTGCTTTGAGTTTATTTGATGTAAAAGGCAAAGGTTGGTCATGCTTAATATATGTTTGCTAGTCAATCCTGAAAAGTATTAGAGCTAGAGTAAACCAGGCATTAGCTGGAAATTTCATATTATATATAATAAATTACATGTAATTTCTTATTATTTAGTATTGGCATACTCATTAATTTCATTAATATAGTACATCACCACTTGATTTTGATCTGGTCTCTCCTAGATAATTTCTCCTATTTTTAGCCACTCTCCTTTTCCCCCCCAACTTGGTTCTTTGGTCAACCAATTCAACACTAGCCAATCTTCCCCCCTAACCCCCTTCTCATATCTCTGATTATGCCCAGTCTAGTCTCAGTCTTTGAATACTCTGATCATTTTCTGCCTTTTTGCCTATACACATGCTTCTCAACAAAGTTGGCAAAAAATTATTTATCTGTTATAACTGAGTCTACTACAAATTTAAGTTACACAACTTCAGATTGGCCCTCATTGCTGCTAGATATTCCTACCATTCTTCCTTTATTGACTCACTATCCCACTCTCCTCTTCTAAGTCTTCTAAACCTTTTCATCCCCTCAAACATCTCTTGGCTACTCTATCACTCTTCTCTCAGTTGAGAATCTTGCCTTGTGTTTTACAGAAAAGATTGAGGCCATTCACTGTGAGCTTTTTCTCATCTTCTCATTTCCTTTCTCTGAGATAATTCTGCAACTATCTCCTCCTCCACACCTGAAGTGGTCTTATTCTTTACCAACACTCAATTCTCTACTTGTTCAAGAGATCTCATTACATTTCATTTCCTCCAACAGATTGCTCCTTTAGCAACCCACATTTTTTCACTTATTTCTAATATCTTCCTGTCTATTTGGATCATTTACTACTTCCTACATGCATTTTTATGTATGTCCAGTCTTCAAAATCTCTTCCTTGACTGATTTGTCCCAACTAACTATCAACCTAAATCACTTCTTCTGTTTTTAGCTAAAGTTCTTTAAAAGCCATTTACATTAAGTCCCTCTCATCATACTCTCTTCTTTTTTTACAATCTGATTTCTGACATCTTTCCATTGAATCTGTTCTCTTCAAACAAATCAATGAGAGAGAATAATGGAAATATGGCAGAATAAGGTGTAAGATTACCTTGGTCTCCATATTCCTCTACAAATAGTCAAAAGTAATGCCTCAGATTCAACTTTTAAGTGGCAAAAAATGGTTGAGTCAGGTGTGAAATAGTACAGCCAAGGACAATGTGGAGAGTCTTTGACCTCCTGTGTGGTGGTCTCATCTGATTGAAGTGCAAACACCCCCAAGCAAATACCACAGAATTAACAGGTAACAGTTCTTGAGGGCAGCTCTCTGATGCAGGGGTCCACATTATTTCCATACACCCACAGTTTTGAGGTGGGGGATCCAGGTATGATAATCATACATCACTCCTTTCCAGGCTGTGGCTTTAAGAGAGGAATGGAATGGAGCAAGCACATCCAAGAGAGGGAAGATGCTGATAAGTGAGGGCCCTATTATCTGTGGTCATTTCTGGGAACGGAGTTCCTGGTTGCAGTTCTAGGGCAGAGAGCTGATTTAATACTTGAAGTCACCTGGGAACTGCAGGGAGTAAAAACATTTGCTTGCAGTGACATCACTGCTTAAGACCCTGATCTGATTACCAGAAATCACTCACAGACTGAGGTGTGAGGTAGGGGAGCTGGGACCACACCTGGCTCTCAACTATAGAAGTTGAAAGAAGCAAGTAAAGCTTAAGAAATAGCATTCATTTCTCTAATAAATACTGATTTGGACCATTTTTATATGATTAAATATATATGTTTAATTTCTTAATTTTTATTATCTTCTTCTGAAAGTTATCTGTTCATATAATTTGAACCATTCATCAATTGGGAAATGCTTTGTATCATATAAATTTGATCCTTTTTTCTATATATTTGAGAAATGTAGCTTTTGTCAAAGAGACTTTCTATAAAGATTTTCCCCCCAGTTTGTTGTTTCCCTTTTAATGTTAGTTGCATTGCTTTTGTTTGTGCAGAAAGTTTTAAATTTAATTTAGTCAGCTATCTATTTAATATTTCATAATATTCTTTGTCTTATTTTGATCTAAATTTTTTCCTTATCTATAGGTCTGAAGGATAAACTATTCTGTGCCTGTTTAATTTATACCTAGTATCACCTTTTGTTTTTAAGTCATGTCTATTTTGACCTTACCTTGGTATATTGTATGAGGTATTGGTCTATGCCCAATTTTTGTTATACTGTTTTCCAGTTTCCTCAGCCATATTTTCCAAATAGAGAGTTCTTGCAAAAGCTTGGATATTTGAATTTGTCAAACACTAGGTTATTATGGTCATACACCATTGTGTATTGTCAAATATAATGTGTTTACAGGAAACACATTTAAAAACAAGAAATATACATAGAGTAAAAATAAAGGGTTGAGGGAGAATATGCTATGCATTAGTTGATACAAAAAAAAAAGCAGGAGTAACAATTATCTCAGATAAAGGTAAAGCTAAGATAGATTTAATTCAAAGAAATAAACAGAGAAACTGTACAGTGGTACCTTGACACAGAAGTTTAATTTGTTCCATAGCCAAGCTCTTAACTTAATTTGCTCATGTGTCAGATCAAATTTCCCCATTTAAATTAATAAAATGTAATTAATCCATTCTGCCTATCCACATTGCAATGAATGGGACATATAAAGTCATGCCTTTTACAGCTGTTACAGTCTCATGCCAGAGTAGGGAAGTTCATCTGGAAGTGGTAAAGATTTTTCTAGGGGGTATGGTACCCCTGAATGGCCCATGAGAGGGAACATTTTCCATGAAGCTTAGTAGCTTCTGAATAATTTTTTATATTTGTAATACTTCAGCTTACTCTACCCTTCCACCAGAATGATCTAGATTCTTGGTGACATTTTGGACCTAGAAGGTTTTCATCAGTAGTACAGAGTGTAGGGAGGAAAAGGGGATTTATTATAAAAAAGGTTGGACTGGATTATTTAAGATAGGATCTCCAGGAATTTAATTAATTCCAAAGAGATTTATTTACATTTTATTTACAAAATATAGAAAGAGTGAAGTTAGAAGATGAGAGATAGGTAAGATATTTAGCCTAATCACAAAATATTTGCTCTGGCCCCTGGCTCAAAAATAGGCAGGAGAGTTTAGTCCTTAACCAGAGAGGCCTAGGCCCTTGTAGCCCAGGACCTGGGGATGCAGGGAGCCTCTCACAAGAGGATAAGTCTCTCCTTAGACTAGTCTCTTCAGAAAATCCAGGAAAGGAGTCAGCCTTTTTCACTCACTATGTGTCAGTCCAAAGGGGAGAGATCAAAGACAGTCTCACCACATACAGATCTCAGGTCTAGTCAGCAGATTCTTCACCAGCCTCCAACTTGAACTCAGAACTCCAGAAGTTGAAGTCCTCTATGAAGATCTCAGATGAAAATCTCAGATGAATCTCTCCTGAAGCTCCCTCCACAGGAAGCTGGAACTTCCTTTTGAAGACACTTTCTTTTGCATCACTTCCTGTGACTTTCTCCAATTTTTACTTCTACCAATCACTGTTGAAGCTTTGCTTAGGACTGCCCAAGGGGCAGTCCTTTTGATTCTGATTTGTCACCCACTATTGGGATGTTTACACTTTTTGGTGATTAAATCTAAAAAATGGGCAGGGGGGTGTTAATTTAATCTTCACAAGAGGTTTGCGTTTTTTTTTTTCTAGGCTCAAAATTTGGGAATGATTGTAGTAATAGACTTTGTTAAAAATATATGATTCAAGGTTGAAAGATTTGCTAGATTTGGAGAACTTGTGACAAGTGTCCATGAGCTTCAGTGGCTATAGAGACTCTTGGGAATCCTAATGATAGTGGGTTTGTTTGCTATTGTCATTTAAATATACTCTTATGATTTTGGTACTTCTTCAATGTGCATTAGCTGCTATACTACTATTGTTATTTTTTTTAATAAAGCTGTTTACTTAGTGAAAATTATATACACTCACACTGTGGATAATAGCTCAGTTGAAAAGGAAATGGACCTCATTTTTGAGTGAGAAATCTTTGCATTATGCCTCTCCTTGGGCAAACACAATGTGTCACTGATTCTGAACTATATATTTTTGATTTTTTAAAAAAAATATTATTTCCCCCTTTGAATATGCAAAGGGGTATTTGAGTTTTCTTTTATTCTCTCATTTTTTTGTACTTGAAGCACACATTATTGGTATTAATGGTATTTAAAAAAATTTGTACTAATATGTTTAAAATATCCATTTGCTCTAATATTAATGCACACCCAAAAGCTTTAGACTTTGAAAGCCTGCCATTAATTATTAAATATTATGGGACTTTGATTTATGTTTGTGTCTGATTCCAGGAGAAGAGATCACAAATGAGCCATTATATAATGCCAAGGAATCACAAAGTTAATCTACACAGTGCCTACAAGTATGAGGTCAAGGAGATCAACCTATTTCAGTGGGATTGATGAGAATCTCCACCAAGACAGAGGACTTGTTTTGGAGTTCAAGGAAGAGGCTGTTTGATAACTTTAGAGGCAGGACTTCTCCTTGCCACATTCTGAAAAGTACCTCAGTTTGGCTAGACTATTGGCTCCCCTATCCCTGAGAGCAAAGGTAAAATCAGACCAGGGAGTGTTATTTCCTGTCTGCTTCAAAAATCTAGTCCCTTTTCTGTCTTTCATAAGTGTGGCAATTTTCTGTAGTCCTGGCTGCTGATTGGGTAAGTACATATAGTTGCAATGGTCCTACAGGCTTATGAGACATAAATCACTATAATTGGGCCCTGATTCAAGGATCTGTTATAGGTTTATTTTTTCTTAATTAGAATTTTTACACATAAGACTTTGATATTTTATATTTGCTACTCTTAGTTTCCCTTTTCCAGTGGCTGATCTCTATCTCAGTTTAATCCATGGTATCTGGCCTCCAAGTGAGAGGAGATGATGTTGAGAGAATGACACAGGAAAGAGAGAAATTTACTTCTGACATGTTGCTACTTTGACATAATACAGTCCTTTTAATTCTCTTTGCCCTTAATTTTGCCTTATTAATCAGTGTAAAAACCCAAAGAATTTTCCTTTCCACATTAACTGTCACAATATATTTATAAGGAAAGACATAAAATTTAAAGGACTATAAAACTAGGAGTCATTATTTCTCTTATAGACTATAGAACTTATATGTGGTAATGATGAGATGTTTCTCTGAAAAGCATATGAATAAATTTATTAACACAGGAAGGTTTAGTGGACAGAGTTAATTTAGATTTGGAGAAGTCTTGGAATAGAATACTGTGTCATATACTAATTAGCTATGTGAGCCTGAAAAATTCATATCAATTCTCACATTCTCAGTTTTCTTATCTGGAAAATGGAGGCAATGATAAGTGTAGCACTTGCCTTTCAAGGTTATTGTGAGGTTCAAATGAAGTCATTGCTTTAAGACACTTCAAAAACCTCATTTCACAGTATAAATAAGAGATGTTGGATCTGGGCTTTGAAGCCATGTCTTCTCCTAACTTTTCATCTGCTCAAAACTTTAACATCATGATCTGCACAAAGTATGCCATTAATTATTATTCATTGATTCCTTGTTAAATGTTCACTTTCTTTAGATGGTTTCCTCTGTCTCCCCTTTGCTTACTGCAGGGCTATAGGTGGCAAAAGTTCGAGCACTATCAATAACAATGACTTTTATTTATAAGACCTTTAAAGTTTGCAAAGCATCTTACATACTTCATCTCATTTAAACCTCATTATAATCTTATGAGAAAGATGTTGTGCATGTTGTCATCTTGACTTTATAGGTAATGCTAAGGCCCATAGATAAAATTATTTGTCTGTGGTTTCATAAATATTAAATTTTAGAGGCAGGATTTGAACTTCTTTTATAGATTTCACACATAAAACTCTCTGATTATGCCCTTTTCCCTGTAAGGGTTAAAATCAAGGATTTGATTAAAATATATGATTCAAAGTATTATTGCTCAAAGCTGAAGTAACATTTAATAGCCTTTATTTACAAAATAGATGGAAAGAGTGAAAGTAGAGAAATACAAAAGGGTAGAGAAGATCTACTCAGTCAGAACTTGTTGACCTTCAACCACAGAATTAATCTCTCTCCAGAAGATAGGAAGGGAAAGCCAGCTATTCACTCACCCAAGTTCCCTCCAAGAGGCAGGTCAAGATGATGACTTGAGTTGAAGGTGATTCCTAAGGTTGACCTTCTTCCTTAGGCTGACTTCCTTCTTGAAATCTGACTCCTTCTTGAAGCCAATATTCTTGTTGGAGTTGACTCCCCTAGGCCCAGAAATGCAGGGCCTTTTATAGCAGCTCCTTGTCCCTTCACCCTTTCACAAGGGCCAATTACGGTTTCCAAATTGTACACTGCCTAGTGTAACAATTAAATTAGTTTCTCTACTAAAAGTATTATATTTTTAGAGGTTTATTAAAGATTATTAGAAATCAAAGATAAAGAAAATACAAAATAAGAAAGCATGTACCTAAGGCACATAGCCCATTCAATTTCACTTACTACATCTTGAGAGATTCCTGTGCTTAGAATTGAAAGCAGAGAGATCAAGTAGGTGGTACAGTCAGTTTAAATACCCATTTTGTTCTCGGCCCAGATGGGTATCTCAGGTGAGATTATAGGGCATTCTGGGAAGTGCCAAAGACTTCTGGGGACTGAAGTCTGGTGTTCAAATCTCCATTTTTACACTAGTGTCTCTCATTCTCTGAAGGTGTCAACTCTCAAAGACCTCAGAAGGTTACCCTCTGAAGATCAGTTTTTCATCAAAAGTTTCACAGTTTACTGATTGATTGAATTTCTAAGGGTGTGAATTCTCTAAGTGGTTTGCAAGCTCCTTCACCTAATTCAAGCTTTTGTTGATTCAATTAAAAGATGTGTTAACTCAAAATAGGCAAAGGGAACAAAATATTCCCTTTTCACATCCCCTTAGATGAGTATTGGGGTCTCAGATTGGATTTTGCAGAACACCCGCATACCTGGTGTTAAGGATCCATAGGTCCTTAGATCTGGAGAGATGATCCGTGGCCATTTCTGAGGCCTGGAGGGAAGTAGATCTAGTGATCTCTCCTCCTGTTAAGTCTTAGAATGGACAATGGAAATCATATGAATGAGTGACTCAAAAGTTTCCTTCCCCAGGTTGATCTCACAGCATTGAGACCTGAAAGAGACACATTTGGATGACAGTGGCTGAAGATCAGGATTAGGAAAGGACTTTAAACAGTCCTGGGGGACTGTGTTCCTTGGAAATATTTAGCATCTGTACAAAACAAACCATTTAACTGTTCTCTAGCCATGGGGAATGAACACTCATTTTCTATGGGGATTATTTTCCTCTGGCTGCCTTTGTAATTCTTATTTCATTGTTATGGCTACAGAGGTGAAAGGGTCTTGGCCTTGGGATACTAGCAATCAGTCATTGATCAAGGCACTTAATTATTATCCATTTCAGTTCACCCATCTGTCAAATAAGACTAATTCTCCTTACCTACATAACTCACAAAATTGTTGAAAGATTCCAATATCATTCTGAAATACAAAAGGAACAATTTAGTGTAGGGTGAAGAGTATTAAAACTTGGACTTCAGAGATCTGGTTAGAGTCCTAGATCTGCTTATTTATTAAATTAATTGTATTTTTTGACTTTACTTATTGTCTCCTTAGATCAGTTTCCTTATCTGAAAAAAACTGGAAAAACTGTAATATTTTTAATTGTCCATCTTTATCTGGCAACATTTTCTTAGGGACCATGGTCCTGAAGGTTATAGGCACATAATGGTCTAGCTGACTAATACATCAAGAGAATATTATATGAGGGCAGCTGGGTGGCTCAGTGGATTAAGAGCCAGGCTTAGAGATGGGAGGTCCTAGGTTCAAATCTGACCTCAGACACTTCCCAGCTGTGTGACCCTGGGCAAGTCACTTAACCCCCATTGGCTTGCTGTTACCATTCTTCTGCCTTGGAACCAAGACACAGTATTGATTCTAAGATAGAAGGTAAGGGTTAAAAAAAAGGAAACAAACAAAAAAGAGGATACTATAGATATGGTTTAATGAGTTCTAAACAGAGTAGTTGATCAAGCCTCTTATGCTATTCTTGGTGATGAGATAGAGAGATGTAGGCTTGACAAAAGCACATTTAATTTAAAATGGAACTGGTTGAACGTTTAGATAGAAAGAGCAATCATTAATGTCTTAATTCAATTTGGGAATTCGACTCAGGTGGAGTGTCCCAGGAATCTGTCTTTGGTCATGTACTAGTTTATATTTTTTTATAATAATAAGCTATATACTATGCTCCTAGATTTCTCCAAAAAGTAATCTACTTGAGTCTCTATCTCAAACACAAAAATTCATGGAACCAGATTAATATTGGGAGAACCTTTATTTTACTCAACAGAAAAATGTCAAAATATGTAGAGAACTCACAGAAAGCCCTAACCAAATATAGAGACATATAAACCACCCACAGAATCTGTTAGTTAGAAGAGAACTGAACTTGGAGATAACATCAGAAAATAATGCTAACATTTTATTGAGATCCCTTTCTTCCATAGGGTTGATTGCACACAATCCCTTCAAGGTTCCCAGGTATTCCAAGATTCCCAAGGTACCAAGGTTTCCTTATAATTTGTATCCCTTCTTGGAGGATTTCTACATTTAATGCTACTGAATAAGTAATATTATTTCCATCAAATCTACACTGTCCAAACAACTCACTGGTTCTGTTTCCCAAAGATGAGGCCATGCCGGAACTAATGAATGACCCTTTTCCAAAGGATTGGTTATGAAGATAATAGTAATAAAATGATGGTGATTGATGATGATAACAATAACAACAATAAGCCTTTAAAGAATGCTTGAAGGTTTTCAAAATACTTTATATGTCATAATCTCACTGTTCACAACAACCCTGTGAGGTAGGAGCTCTTGATATTGTTACATATGTGGAAACTGATGGTGATAAAGTACATGATTTTCTTTGAGTTGCACAACTAATGGTTGTCTGAAAAATGATCTCAACTTAGGTCCTCCTTCTCCAAAGCCTATAATTTCTGCACTATATTGCCTAGTTCACTATACCACCCATTTCCAAGGAGTTTCTGATTTGACTCTCCAAATGGGACAATGGGCATGGCCTGTGTTAATGATGCTCCTTTTTCTTAAAAAACCAGGCTGCCTCAGAGAATCCCCCTTCTCTTGTTAGAAGTTTCAGTGGCAGAAGATGTGCCAACAAGAAGGCACATAAATGGCCTCTGCCATGTGTTTCTGTAGCACATCTCTATCAGCGCCATCTTGGGCACCAGAGAAGTCAATCATCAGATCAGTGTCTGACCTGGGCTCATACAAGGAAAAGAAAGGCAAAAAAAAATGACCAGAAACTTAAATCCTTCTTTTGGGTGGTTTTCTAGTAAGTGCATTCAGTTCACCATGTTCCTCTCCCACAAGTGATCATTACTGTTCCTGGAGTAACAGGAAAAGATACTACCCAGAAAATGTGGAACTGTACTGCTCTGCTTTAGTGCCGAGAGAGAGAGAGAGAGAGAGAGAGAGAGAGAGAGAGAGAGAGAGAGAGAGAGAGAGAGACAGATAGACAGACAGATAGACAGACAGACAGACAGACACAGACACAGACACAGAGAGAGACAGAGAGACAGAGACAGAGACAGAGATGGAGACAGAGATAGAGATAGAGATGGAGAGAGAGAGGGAGTGGGAAGAGAGGAAGAAGGAGGGAGGGAGAAGGAGAGAAGTTTCTTTCTATACTCATGAAGAATTCTTCCTCTCATGAGAATCAGTCACCTTGAGACTGTCATCAATTCATAGGAAGATAGTCTCTGTCAATGATACTCAGGTTATGAGGGGACAATTGATATGTCTACACTTCAGTGATTTTGTGAGTGACTTCAACATTCTGCCTGATGCTGATGCAAATCATATCTATTAGAAAGCTGGCTTCTGAAGATCTCATCTCATAGAGAGATCCTATGATTTTATTATGTTAACTTTCTAAAAGAGATAACATGACAGACTCATTTTAATGCAGTAAAGTTGGTTTCCAAATATTTTATCTTTCTCATTATATTTAATTCTCACAAGCAGACATTAAAGCTCATATTAAGATAGTTAATCTAAATGTTATCTTCTCTCTTTACATGAAAGCAAACTATGTCTTGGAGAAGTATAGGACATGCTGAGAATCACACACCCAAAAAAGCATCAGTCAATATTTAGATCTGGATCTCCCCTCCTTTCAAATCCAGGGCTCTTTCCATGAAATGACATTATCTCCAGAAAAATTAGAGTTAAACTCCTAAGTCGATAAGAAAAATAGCCAAACTAGGTCAGATCCCAGAGAAAGAAGGTACAGATTGTGCTTTTTCCTCTAAGATAAAGAATGATCTAATTGAAGTCTTTGTCTCCTCACCACTTTCTGAAAGGCAGTTTTGACATCTTTGTTCCTCAGACTATACACAAGAGGGTTCAACATGGGGATGACCATGGTGTAGAATACAGATGCCATTTTGTCTGTGTCCATGGAATGACTTGAGCTGGGTTGGAAGTACATGAAAATGATGGTCCCATAAAAAATGGACACTGCTGTGAGATGGGAAGTACAGGTGGAGAAGGCCTTTTGGCGGCCTTCAGCAGAATGGATCCTCAGGATGGCAATAAAGATGAAAAGGTAAGAAGTTAAGATGACCAGAAAGGGAAAAAATACAGTGAATATTCCTAAGATAAAAATTACTATCTCAGTACTATGAATATCGGAGCAGGTTATAACTAGGAGAGGAGGAATGTCACAGAAAAAATGATGCACTACATTAGATCTACAGAATGAGAGGCTGAAAGTGTCTCCTGTAACTATGGAGGAATTTAAAAAGCCACAAATGTATGCACCACTGGCCAGATGTGCACATACAGTTGATGTCATAGTGGTGGTATAATGTAGAGGCTTACATACAGCTGCATGGCGATCATAGGACATGGAAGCCAAGAGGAAGCTTTCAACTGTGGCAAAGGACACAAAGAAGAAAATCTGTGTGGCACATCCATTATAGGAGATGACTTTGTCTCCTGTGAGGAGTCCAACCATTACCTTGGGAGTAACTGCTGAGGAGTAGCCAAAATCCACCAGAGAGAGGTTACTGAGGAAAAAGTACATGGGAGTGTGGAGGTGGGAATCTGAGGAGATCAGAACTATTATCCCCAGGTTCCCTACCAGGGTGATGAGGTAGATGAGGGTGAACATTATGAAGAGAGGAATCTGAAGCTCTGGGGCATCTGTTAATCCTACAAGGATGAACTCATTCACTTCAGATAGGTTCTCCATGAATGTCATTTGAGAGTGATGTCATTACACCTGCAACGAAAGAGGACCAATCAGAAAAATCAACTCTGCATGCTGAATGAGTCCAAGACATAAAATATGGTCAGCGTTAAATCTTAGATGAGGGCTAGAAATAAGAATGAAAGAAACAAGAGGATTTAGGAAGTTGTTATAGTGGTTACTCTAAATCTCAAAAATTCATCGATCTAGTTTCTCAGAAAGAGTTGTATCTTTTATGTACTACTTCTTGTTGTGTTTTTAAAAAATCCATCATATACTTAAGAATTCCCCAAAAGATATTTCCCAGTTTTGAAAAGGGAAGTGACTTGTTTTCTAACAACAATCAGTATAAGAAGGGAGATTATTATTGGTCAGGGTTGGAGAACAAGACCTTTTCTTATGAATATGCTTCACTCTGATGAATATGAAAGAAAAGGGAAATAAAGGAAAAGAGAGAGGAAAGAAATGAGAAGAAATTTAAAGACTGAGAAAAGAGTATCAAGGAAAGTTGGCTGAGATTTCACTGGGATTCTGTTTTGTCCTGGAATCATTGTAGCCATAAGGTCTTTGCAATGGACTGAAGTGGTCAGTTCCTGAGAATCAGCATCTGTCAGTGGACACCAGTTACACAGTTGTGGGAGTTGTCTTTCAAAAAGACCACTGGTGGACAATTCTGAGGGACTTATGAGAGAAAGAACACTATCCATAGGTAGAGAAAGAACTATGGTAGTAGAAACACAGAAGAAAGAGAACTGCTTGATCACATGGTCCAATGGGGATATGATTGGGGATGTTGACTTTAATTGATCACACTATTGCAAATATTAATAATATGGAAATAAGTTTTGAACAATGATACATGCAAAACCCAGTGGAATTGCTTGTTGGCTCTGTGAAGGGGGAGGGAGTAGGGAAGGGAAAGAACACGAATCATGGAACCATGGAAAAATCTTTAAAATGAATTAAATAAATACATAAAAAATGAAATTTAAGATAAAAAACCAGGATTTGTTGTCATCATGATATATGTTCCAGTCTCTCCAAGCCAGACAATGGACTTGTAATTAAAAAAAAAAGCTATGGCATTTAATTAGATCCTATGGATTAGTTCTAAAAAAGAGTTCAATCAGGAGAACATTATGTACACAGCAAGAGCAATGCAACTGTGAAAGACTTAGATATTCTCTGTAATAAATGAACGAAGCCTATTCCAAAGGACTCATGATGGAAAATGCCATCCATCCCAGAAAAAGAACTTATGGCATCTGAATGCAGATCAAAGAATACCATTTTTCACTTTATTTTCTTCCTTTTTTATGACTTTTTCCACATGAAGAATATGGAAATATTTTCCACAATAGCACATGCATAAACATTATGAAATTGTTTACTATCTCAGGGAGAGAGGAGGGAAGAGAGGGAGTGAAAGAATTTGGAACTCAAATGTTAGTAAATGAATGCAAAAAATTGTTTTAATATGAAATTGGGAAAAACAAAGCATTATTGAAGAAGAAAAAAAAAACAAAGGGACTTTGAACCTGAAAGAATAGAGTGAGTTTCTGAAGTTTCAAGAAGGAAAACTCTAAAATTAGGCAGACAGGTATCTAAAGAAAAAAAGAAAGGCATCAAAGGATAAATGCAAAAGGTATTTCTACCTTATAGTAATAGAGTGAGAGCAGTGCTGGGGCTCAGAATGAGATGAGGGAAGCCTAGAAAGCTAAAGACTACAGAAAGAAGGGCAAGTTTTTAAAAGGCTTTTTAAGGAAACAAAGCATGATCAAATTAGGAATCAGTCTGATTCTCAAGGTCCATGAGACAAATATAATGAATAACAGCAAAGATAGAGTCACTCAATTTGTATTTTGCTTCTGTTTCCTTGGAAAAGGAGAATGATCTTCGGATTTAGAACAAAACAACTATAACTAATAGGTAACTGGCACCAAATATAACAAGAACTCTAACCTATCTAAGTGGGAAGAAGAGAAGAAGCTATTATAAATATAGTATTTATAATGTGTCAGACACTGTGCTAAGTACTTTATCAATACAATCTTCCTTGATTCTTACAAGGACTCTGCAATATAGTCTTTATCATTGTCCTCATTTTAAGGTTCAAGAAATTGAGGCAAAGAGAGGATAAGTGATTTGCAAAAGGTCACATCACAAGATCTGAGGATGAATTTGAACTTGGGACTTCCTGACTCAAGTCCCAGTCCTCTACCCACTGTATCAGAGTGGCCTTTTTTTAAAATTTGTAAAATGCTTTAAATATACAAACCTTTGGGGTATAGATGGTGAACAAGAAAACTAATTTGGTCTTACACTGCATGGAGTACCTAGGCATATGGAGGTGGTCCTCTGTGCTCTACATTTGAAGCAACATTCTGTTGTGTGTTCCATGCTTTAGGGAAGACATTGATAGACTAAAGTTTTTCCAGAGGAGTTCAGCCAGGATGGAGAAGAACTTTGAAATTTTGCCATATTAAGACTGATGGGAGAAACTGAGGATATTTAGCCTAGAGAAGACAAAATATGGAGTCAGGATAGGGGTTGGCATTAAAGTTATCTTTGAGTATGTGAAAATTTGTCAAGTTAAGGAAGTATTTGACTTGTTTTATTTGTACCCAAAGAGAGGAACCAGAAGCAAACCATAGAAGTTGAAAAGAAATCAATTTGATGTACAGAAGGCATTAAAAAAGAATGTTATTCAGAAATGAAAGGGATACCTTAATATGTAACATATCTCTCCTCACTTGAAGTCATTAGGGAAGAGCTGGGTTGAACATTTGTTATATATATATATATATATATATATATATAGAGAGAGAGAGAGAGAGAGAGAGAGACAGAGAGAGAGAGAGAGAGAGATCATATATGTATATATAGAGATAGAGACAGACCTAGAAAATATTTATTTCTAATTATATGGGAAAATTTAAATTCTAGGTCTATTTATTGTCATTATGGACATGGAAAGTCATCTACCCCCAGACACTCATTTCATTCACATGTCATAAAAGAGCAAAATTAATGGCACCTACATCATAGGGTGGTTCTGAGTATAAAAGGAGAGGGGACAGCTGGGTAGCTCAGTAGATTGAGTGCTAGGCCTAGCGATGGGAGGTCCTGGGTTCAAATCTGGCCTCAGACACTTCCCAGCTGTGTGACCCTGGGCAAGTCACTTAACCCCCATTGCCTAGCCCTTACCACTCTTCTGCCTTGGAACCAATACACAGTATTGATCCCAAGATGGAAGGTGAGGGTTTAAAAAAAAGGAGATAATTCTGTGAAGTGCTTTGCAAACCTTAAAGCTTGATATGTATATAATCTACTGTTGCTTTTTTAAGTATTAACACTATTGCTACTATCTATGCTGTCTTTTACAAATCCCTTAAGATGCTTTACTTTTATGATCTCAGTTTAATCATCTATAAGAAAAGCTATTAGACCTGATGATTTATGATATTCCTTCCAGTTCTGAATCAATGATCCTGTGATACCTTTAACTGGTATTATTTTCAAGATATTCACTAGTTTTCAAAACACTACAGAAAAAGAACCCCCACCCCCAAATGGTTAGTTTGGGACTTATAGTTAAGGAGAAAGCACATCATTAAAACTTTATCTCATTGACTATTATAGGATAAAATATATATTTACAATGAACTACAATCAAGAATTTTTCTTTAATAGAATAAGTACTATTTAAAATATAAAAACAATCAAATTAACCTGAGATTAAATAATATATATATAATAATATATATTATATAATATATATAAATAATATATATATAATAAATAATAAAAAATAAATAATATGAGCCCAACATTGGTCTCATACTTGGTATTTTAGTAATCGATTCTATGTAGCATAGTTAATGACAATGCATCTCACTGATGTACTTTAGTTTTAGACTTCTTGAGTTCCCATGTCTAGAGAGACCTTTTTAGTTGTCAACACAGACAAAGTCATTTGTTTTCTGCTCAGCAATAACCAGGAAGTGGTACATAGTAGGGCTTTTAAAAAGAGCATTTAATTAGGAGTCTGAAGACTAGACTTATATGTGCACTAATTTATTTTGTGATTTCACAGAAATAAATCAAACCTTCTGCACCTCTGCACTCCTCCTTATGAAAATGGAATGAAGATCTTTTCCCGCATGGAAGTCACACAGTGTTTGTAAGGAAAGTCGCATAGTATGTCAGGAATGAAGTGTGATACATGTAAGAGTTAATATGATCAGCACTGGTTTGGGGTCCTGTACGTGATAATGGATGAGAGGGTGCTCTGAGAAACAGAAAAGACAAAGAAAAGAGGATAGAGGTGCTACCACACTGCAAAGCGGTAATGTGATAATGGGATGTAGTGCATAGAGTTTGATCTTTGTCCCAAGAAGATCAAGATTGAAATTCTCCCTCAGACATTTATTAATTTTTTACATCTGGACAAGTCACTTTAAGTCATTCAGCCTGAAGTTATTTAACTTTAAAAGGGAGATAATGATAATGGTAGTTATCGTACCAAGTAGTTGGGAGATTCCAATATGAAAAGCAATGGAAAGCTCTTTGCAAATGTCTAAGTCCTTTATAAATGTGAGCTGTTGTCATTGAGGCTCAGGACTATATATTATTGCAACTTGATCCACCCTTTCCCTCAAAAATTTAATGCAGTCATTATTTAATCATTTATTCTTTAGGACTACCCAGTCACACATTCCTCAAATTGCTCCTCCAATACTGAAGGATGATGTGCTTGAAAAGCTTCAAATAGAGGATAATAACCTGTTTATGGGGCACTTGGAAACTTGAAAAATTTACAGACATGATTCATTTGAGCCCCAACACAACCCTATGAGATAAGAATCACAAAGCTAATTATGTGTGTTTTGTAGATAAGGAAATGGAAGAAGTGAAGTGACTTACCTGTGGAGAAACAGGGAGCTACTATCTGAGATTGAGACTTTTTTTTTATCCAGGTCTTTCTTTCTCCAGGTCCAGCAATCTTTCCACTACATCATTTTGGTGTCTTGAATTGGACAATCTATAACTTACCTGTCTTGAGAGGGAGAAAGGTGGCCAGGACTCCAAAGAAGAGACTTAGCCAAGAACTTTATATTCATGATTTGGCCTTGAAATCCTAAATCTAGGAAGTCTGTGATCCTATTAGCAACTCTTCACTAGTCACTGGGGCAAAGAGTTCAAAGGTTCTTAAGTGGAAGAGAGATCACTCCAGCCCAGGGTTGTGACATGAATGGCAAGAGAGTCTCACTCTTACCTTCCATTCAGTTTAGCCTCAGGAAACACAAACTAGAGGAATGAATGACTCAAGACATTTAATCTACAATTTGGTACCTTAGCAATAAGATGCAAAATTGACTGCTTCAATATTAGTCACTGAAATAAAAGAGAAGGAAGCGACTATGTGAAGACCTTGGAGTCTTGCAGCTCTTAGGAGATGATTCTCCCTTGATGATATTTAGCAGCTATTCTGCCAACTCTTGAACAAAACAAGCCATTAAATTCTGTTCTGACCATAGTGGGAAGATCATGATTACATACAGAGACCATTTTCTCATGGGACCTTTGTCATTCTTTGCTTGTTGTTAGAAAAGCAAGGTAGAAGGGGGACTGAATGAGGCCATTAATTAAATCTGGATACTGGTCCTCCTAGCTATGTGACAATGGTTAAGTCATAAAACAACTGCAAGTCTTTACTCATTTTGAAATAAGTGTAATTTCAGATCTAAATACAATTACAATGTTATGGTAAAGATCAATTGTGATATTGAATGTGAAATAGATGTAGAATAGTGAAAAGATCTCTGAATTTACTATCAGAGGATTTTGGATGGAATTGAATGTCACTTTGAAACTTTAGGCACATTGTTTGTCTAAGATAAACCTTTTTTTCCCATTTATAAAATGCAAGTAAGTCTATTTATATGTTCTAAAGCTCAGGACTACTTGATGATAAATTCTATTCTTTTTTTTTTTAATTTTGGAAATTTTTATTTAATTAATTAATTTAGAACATTTTTCCATGGTTACAAGATTCATGTTCTTTCCCTTCTTTCATCCCCCTCCCATAGCTGACATAGCCGACAATTCCACTGGGTTTTACATGTGTCATTGATCAAAAACTATTTCCATATTACTGATATTTGTACTAGGGTGATTGTTTAGAGTCTATATCCCCAATCCTATCTCCATTGAACCATGTGATCAAGCAGCTATTTTTCTTCGGTGTTTCTATTCCCACAGTTCTTCCTCTGGATGTGGTTAGAATTCTTTCTCATAAATCCCTCAGAATTGTCCTGGATCATTGCATTGCTACTAGTAGAGAAGTCCATTACAGTCGACTGTACCACAGTGTATCAGTCTCTGTGTACAATGTTCTCCTGGTTCTGCTCCTCTCACTCTGCATCAATTCCTGGAGGTTGTTCCAGTTCACATGGAATTCCTCCATTTCTTTATTCCTTTGAGCACAATAGTATTCCATCATCAACATGTACCACAGTTTGTTCAGCCATTTCCCAATCAAGGGATATCCCCACAGATAAATTATATTTTTATTATAAATATTGCTTTTATTCTTTATAAAAATTTCCTGAGCTACCATTTTACCTTTATTTCCAAACTCCATCTTTTCTTGCATAGCTTTGGTCCTCAAGGACACATACTCTTAAGGTTTTAGTTCAAGGTAACAACTAAATTTATTAATTAATTCAACTATCTTTTTGATTGAATCTCTAAGATTTTTAACATATATAATCATATTGACTATAAAGAGATAGTTTTGTTACCTCTTTGACTATTCTGATTCCAATTTATTTTTCCTCACATATAGCTATTACTGACATTTCTAATACAATATTGAATAATAATGGTGATAATGGGTGTCCTTGTTTCACTCCTGATCTTAATTGGAAGTTTTTTGTTTATCCCTATTACAAATAATGCTTCCCAATACTTTTAAGTAGATGCTTCTTATCATTTTAAGAAAAAAATCCATTTATACCAATCTTTCAAGTGTTTTGAATAAGAATGAGGGTTGCATTTTGTCAAAAGCTTTTTCTACAACTATTTATATAATTATATTACTTGTTATTTTTGTTATTGATATATTCAATTATGGTAATGATTTTCCTTATATAAAACCCTTCCTGAATGCCTGGTACTAGTCTTCTTTAATGATAATATATAATGTCTGTGATATAATGTTGAAATCTCCTAGCTAGTATTTATTTAGGATTTTTAAATATATGTTTTTTTAAGGAAATTTGCTCTTCCTGCTTTAGATATCAGCACTATATTTGGTTCATAAAATGAGTTTGGTTACATTCCCCATCTTTTTCTTTACTTCTAATTAAAATAAGTTATTTAATATTTAAATTAATTAATTATTAAATGTTTGATAGAATTAACTTGTATACATCTGGTCCTGATGCTTTTACTTTCTCAAGAAGTTAATTGATGGATTGTTCAATTTCTTTCTTAAAAAAAGATTTATTTAGATAGTCTATTTCCTTTTCTGTTAGTCTACTTTGTTTAGATTTTTGTATTATTCTACTTAACTTAAATAACTAAACTTATTAGCATATAATTAGACAAACTGACTTCTATTAATTGTTTTTAGTCCATCTTCATTACTTTTGTGATTTAGTTTTCTTTCTCTTTTTTAAGGAAATTAAACAATGACTTGTCTATTTTGTTGTTTGCATCATAAAATTAACTCATTTTATTTTTAAATTTGATGGTTTTCTTTTATTCAGTTTTATTAATCTCACATTTAATTTTTAGAATTTCCAATATGATGTTTAACTGGAGATTTTTAATTTGTTCTTTTTCTAATTTTTTTTAAATTGTGTACCTAATTCATTGATCTATTCTTACAATATTTTGATAGAAGAATTTAGAGATGGACATTTTCTTATAATTATTGCTTTTGCTTTATCCCAGAGGTTTTGGCTTGTTGTTTCATTGTCATTTTCTTCAACAAAATTGTTTCTATGATATGTTTTTTAAACCCCTCAATTCTATAAGATCAAATTACTGAATCTATGATTGTTTTGTGTTTCTGTAATTTCTTAATGTAATTTTATTGCATTGTGAGCTGAAAAGGATGCATTGAATATTTTTGCTTTTCTGCATTTAACTATAAAGTTTTTGAGTACTAATATATGATCAGCTTTTATAAAGATAATGTGTACTACTGAGAAAAGGTATATTCCTTACTATACCCATTCAATTTTATTCAGTTATCTATCATGTTTAAGTTATCTAAGATTATATTCACCTCCTTGACTGTTTTATTTATATGATTTATCTAGTTCTGAGAGGGGAAAATTGTATTCCCCTGCTATTGTAATTTTATTATCTTTTTCTATCTTGTAGTTCATTTTGCTTTTCCTTTTAAAATTTGGATGCCATGTGATTTGGCATATATAGGTTTATTATTAATAATCCTTACTTATTTATGCTTCCTTTTGCCATAATGTAATTTCCCCATTTATCTCTTTTAATTATTTATTTTAGTTTGTATATTTTAGATTTTTCTACACCCTGCTTAGTCTTTAGAATTTTAGCAATTGGGAATGTATACATCCCCACTTAAGGATTAAGTGTGGGGGAGGAAGGTCTATGACCCATGTGTGCTAGCAAGTGACAAATCAGAAACAACTGACTGACCCATTGGGCCTTCGAAAGCCAACTTTAAACCACAGTTGGTACATGTGAGACATAGGAAGTGATGTAAAGAACTGTCTTTACATTTTGCATCACTTCCTGTGAGAGAGAGTTGGCACTGGAACTTGACTATGGAGGAGCTCGAGTGTGACACATCAGACTGCTTCCCTTAGACTGTCATGTGGTGAGTGCAAGGCTTACTCATCTTTCCTTTGCTTTTCTGGAGGCACAAGCTTCTAGAGAGGCCCATCTCTTGGGACTCCCTTTCCCTTGGCTTTCTGGAGGCACTAGCCTCTGAGGAGGCTCCTCATCTTTCAGGAGGCCATGTGGTTAGAAGCCATACTAGATTTAATCTTCTCTATACCCCTCCCCCTTGGCTGGGGACTCAGAACTCCTGCCTTATCTCTCTCTCTCTTTTTCCTCTCTTTCTTCCTTCCTTAATATCTTCACTAGTAGTAGTAGTCTCTCGGTAACCGAGGATAATGATTGTCTTTGTGCATTTTTGTGCACAAAGACACTTGTGCATGAAGATTTAAGTGGAAAAGTTGGTGCACAGAGACAGTTCCACTCTCTCAGCATTGGAAGCCTGGGTCCAGTGGCACAAAAAGTCGTTACACCTGGAGACTTCCTCAGCTGCATTGGATGGCTGTGTTGTCTTTTGTGCTCCAACACGCTCTAAACACTCCACAGTGCTTTGCTGAGTCGCCATCTCAGCTGTGGAACCTTCTTGTTGGTTTCTTCCTCCTGTTTGGCCGAAGCAGTCTTCACATGCTGGGTGAGCAAAGCCCTGGTTCACCAGGGGTCGATGACCTGATGGCTACCCTCACAAGGTTTAGCCGGCCTGTCGAAGCCATTGCCCAGGGTGTGGCTGCTGCCACATGTTAGCAGTTACTGGGAGCCACAAGAGAGAGCTGGGTGTCAGGTGAGGGTCAGAGGCTGGAGAGCTGCCCTAGAAGGGCATGACAAGCCCTCCATACCAAAGATATTACTCCTCCCTGAGCACCCCATACACCCCATATCTTCACTATATTGTAAATAAACCACCATAAAATTCCATTCTGACTTTAGTATTTTATTGGGATTTAGAATTTAAATCTCTGGCGACCAACTAAAAATATATTCAGTCCAGCCATAAATTTTACCCCTAACAAGTTTTAACTTTGAGGTCATGATTGCTACTTCTGATTTTTTTTTCCATCAGCTGAAGCATCACATATTTTATTCCATTCTTTTATTTTCTTATAAACAACATATTGTTGGGTTTGGAGTTTGGGACCATTCTCCTATCCATTTCCACTTTATGGATGAATTTATCTCATTCACACTCAGAATGATATTTATACACTAGTTGTATATTTCCTTCCATTCTATTTTTCCTGAGTTTATTCTTCTTGCCTTCACTTTTAACATATGCCTCCTCAAAAGTCCAGTTTCTTTCTGACCACTACCTCCCTAATCCATACCCCTTTTAAAAGTCTCTAACTTATCTTTTCCCTTTGTCCTCTTAGTTATGAATTCCTGGGGGCCATAACCCTGAAAATATTGTCTCTCTCTACAATTACACTTATATAGCATATTTAGGCTACTAAAGCACTTTACATATGACAGATCCTTTGATGCTAACAAAAATCCTGTAATACAGGTGCTATTATTTTTCTTATTTTACAGTTGAGGAAGCATTGAAAAATAAGTTGGACTAAGATGAAGGAATAAATATATTAATATTTTAAAAATATACCTGAAAAAACCTTATTATTTCACACTTCATTTCAAATGTGTTGAAGGAGTGGTAGATTTCTATAGTTTTTCATGTTTTACAATCCATGTTCATGATGGCATGTGAGGGTTTGGACAGATGAAGGAAAATATAAAAGTTGGATATGTCTCTATAGGAGTCCAGGTATTTGGAAGCAGTGGTATTTTGAGAACCCCAGACTATGGACCAAAGATGGAGAAGGAATTCTTGAGAGGGATAGAATTAGGGAATCACACAGTCATAAGAGTCAGAGGTTCATCAAATCTAATCCATATCTGAAAAAAGAATATTCTCCTGAATGTACCCGAAAAATGAATATCCCACTTGAAGATGCACAGTGAAGGAGAATTCTTCAACTCAGACTGCCATTTTGGAATAGCTCTGTTCATCAGAGGAAAAACTTCCTTCCATAAAGTCAAAATCTCTCTGAAAATTTGAGCAGTACACTGTTCTGCCTTTTAGGACTGGGGAATATGTCAAATCCCTCTTCCACAAGACACATATTCCAATATTTCACACATGAACACTTATGTTTTTATTTTCCAAGATGAATATAGTCACTCCCTTAACTGGTCCTCATATGGAATAGCATTATGTAGACCTCCTCTGTGCATTCTTCGGGTATCATTATACATCCTAAAATGCAACACTCAGGACTGAAAAACAAATGTATTCTCAAAAGAGTGGAGGATAATAGTACCATTACCTCGACCCAACCTAATTTATGGTAAAAAGTTTTCCAAGGCCGTTGTGTTTAGCAGTAGCATATTTGGTTCCAAATCATACTATTGATTCAATTTATACTACTAGTGCACTAATATCCACTGAACTTTTTCAGAGAGATAAAGCCTTTTTTAGAGTGACCTAATCCCAGTTCATTTGAAGCCAAAAAAAAAAAAAAAACTCAAATCCCAAAGGAGAAAGATATGAAGTCATCGTTGGGGAAAAAACATAAAAGACCTAACAAAGTCCCTCAAGCCCAACCAAAAATTCTAGGATCACATGGACCATATTTAATCCTAGAAAATAATCTGCAAAAAGAAAAAAAAAAGATTTTCCTCCTTATTAACTCATTACTGTCACAATAAAAATCGGTTATAAAGAGAAACTGAGGCACAAATATGTGAGCAAAATCTGTTTATTACCAAGGCTAGCAATTGCCAAAAAAAGAGATCCAAAGCTTCTTTGCATTCAAGAATGTATCTGACAAAGCGGCGGCTCTTTTACATAGTTGGCTACATAAGATACTATTAGGTGATGTTCCAGTGATACAAACTAAATTAAAATTGTGATTGGTCATATAGAAATGAAGAGTGGACTTTGCTTATCTTGGCTCAGAGAGGGGATTTCCATAACCCTAAGCAACAGGAAAAACACAAAGCCGACTCACATCTCCTGGAAAGTCTCATGGTGGACAAACATCCAGTAACCAGATTAACTCATCTCCTCCCATCATGGTCAGCAGTGGCTCTCAGATTTGAGTCTTTGTAGTTTCTCTTTATCCCATAAGAATGGAGAAATTAAACTCTTGCAAATTTTACCAATGAGTCCTATACAATTATATAAATTATGTAGCATACAATTACATCAATTATATATAAAAATTACTATTTGATCCACAATTATTGCTTCCAGTGATTAGATACAACTCTCAGGGAATAATTAATAAATAAGATAAAATAAAGTGGTGTATCAATTTTCAACTTCATACTACCTTCTGAATTGAATTGTTCCTGGAAAATCGATTCACATGCCAATAACACAGCATGTTCTTAAATTTCTTCCAATATGGTCAAGATGGATCTTCAGGTCCTATAGTATAATTCAAATTGTCAGTTTCTAGATAGCCTTTATTTTTGTCCCTCAGGAAAGCTAAAATATGTTAAAGAAAAAACAGTACTAAGAGAAACTTCTATTATGACCCAGAAACATATAAAGAACCTGTTGGCTGGGATGGAATTTAATTTAGGTTGCCATCAAGATACTGCAATGCCGTCACAGTGAAATATTTAATTCCCACAGGATCATTCAAAGTTCTTTCCAGGCATTAAGGGCCATTCTTTGATTTATATTCCTTCTTAAAGGTGGACATACTTCAAGGATGTCCTATGGCCAGGTCCAACCACCTCAAAAAAGAAATAACTGGGTTTTGAGTGAAGCATTTAGACCACAGAAATCAGTAATCACAACCATTGGGAACATAATTAATTCTTTTGTTGATCATCTGGATGATGTGATAGAGAAAATAAAAAGGAGAACAAAATTTTAAACTCTTTAATGCATATTTTTTTCTGGAGATCTGATTCTCAAGCATTTAGCACACCCTTTGGTTTAAGAATGACTGCCATGACCACAAAGCTACATTTTCAAGAAACTTAATGGCTTTGTTCTTCAAGTACTATAGTTTTCAAAAATGATATAGCTGATGGTCCTCTTTCTAGAGGGATAATAGATAAAATTGTTATATCATTTTTATGTATATGTGTGCATGTATATTCATATTCATGTATATTCATTCCATCCCAAAATCTTATAAGATAGAGGACACTATTAAGGTCTATTAAACAAGAGAAAACTGAGGCTGAGATTTTAAGTGACTTGTTTAATGTGGTCGTGGCCATTTAGTAATCTTTAAAATCAATTAATATTATATTAATTAATTTGTTATAATTTATTATACATTTTATTATAGTTTACTATAAATACATTAATTAAATAATTACAATTTATCTATCAGCTTATGATTCAATCTGGGGTTTTTCTTGTCAAAATACTGGAATGAATTTTCATTTCCTTAATAGATCATTTTACAGATGAGGAAACTGGGGCAAACAGGGTTTAGGTAGTAAGTATCTGAGGTCTTATTTTCATTCGATTTTTAAAAAGAAATTCTAAACCGGGTGCTCTATCCACTCTGCCACCTAGCTATCCTAGTTTATACAACATGAGGCTAAGCAACATACAAATGTCTATGGCAAAATTTTAATATAGCTTCTCTCTCAACTCCTATACTTTCTACTATATATTGTTGCCTCTACATGGATGAATTATGTGTCTGTGTTCCTAGGAAAAAAAGCCTGACTCGTGGCCTGGGTTTCAGAGGAAGGAAGATGCATATTGGATTTTCTTTTTTTTTTTAATCCTTACCTTACATCTTGGAATCAATATTGTGTATTGGTTCTAAGGCAGAAGAGTGGTAAGGACTAGGCAATGACTTGCTCAGGTTCATAGAGCTAGGAAGTGTCTGAGGCCAGATTTGAACCCAGGACTTCCCATCTCTAGGCCTGGCTCTCAATCCACTGAGCCACCCAGTTGCTCTCACATATTGGATTTTCTAAGGAAAAGGATAATCTAGTTGAAGCCATTGTCCCCCCACAGCCTTCCTAAAAGCATTTTTTACCTCTTTATTCCTTAGACTATAGATCAAAGGGTTCAACATAGGGATGACCATGGTGTAGAATACTGACACCATTTTGTCCGAGTCCATTGAATGGCTTGAGCTTGGCTGGAAGTACATGAATATGATGGTCCCATAAAAAATGAACACTGCTGTGAGATGGGAAGCACAAGTAGAAAAGGCTTTCTGGAAACCTTCAGCAGAACGTATCTTCAGGATGGTAATGAAGATGAACAAATAAGAGGTGAAGATAACAAGAAATGGGAAAAAGGCACTTAACAACCCTGAGATAAAGATGACTAACTCAATGATGTGAATATCAGAGCAAGAGAGAACTAGGAGAGGCGGAAGATCACAGAAAAAATGATGGACCACATTGGACCTGCAGAAGGAAAGGCTAAAAGTGTTTCCAGTAACAATTGAGGAGTTTAGAAAGCCACAGATGTAAGCCCCACTGACCAGATATGCACATACTGTTGAAGTCATGGTAGTGGTATAATGTAGGGGCTTACACACAGCTGCATGGCGATCATAGGCCATGGAGGCTAAGAGGAAACTTTCAGTTGTAGCAAAGGCCCCGAAGAAGAACAACTGTGCAGCACATCCATTATAGGAGATGACTTTGTCCCCTGTAAGGAGTCCAGCCATCACCTTGGGAGTAACAGCTGAGGAGTAGCCAAAATCCACCAGAGACAGATTACTGAGGAAAAAGTACATGGGGGTGTGGAGACGGGAGTCCCAGGAGATCAGAGCTACTATCCCCAGGTTCCCAACCAGGGTGATGAGATAGATGAGGGTCACCATTAAGAAGAGAGGAACCTGAAGCTCTGGAACATCAGTTAATCCTACCAGGATGAATTCATTCATCTCAGATTTGTTCTCCATTGATGCCATTTGAGAGCGATGTCATTAATCTGCAACAAAAAAGGAACCATCCCAGCAGTCAAATCTATACGATGTTTCATTCTGGGACATAAAACGTGCTCAAAGACATATCTTAGGTGAGGGCTAGAAATAAGGAATAAAGGGACTAAGACTTAAAGGAGTTCTCATAGTAGTTACTCAAAACCCTCAGAAGTCACTGATCCAGTTTCTCATGGAGACTCCCTCCTTTTTTACTTCTTACCTTTTTGTCAATATGATAGAAACATAGCAATACCCAAAGTGTTTTTTTTTTCCTATTTCAGGAAAGAGAAATGCTTTATTTTCTGACACAAAAATTCAGCTTAAGAACTGGACTTATTATTGCTAAGGGTTTTCTTATGAATATAAATATATTTCACTATTATGAAGAAGAAAGAAAAGAGGAATAAAGAAGAAGAGAGAAGAACAAAATGGAAGGAAAGGTAAAGACTGAGGGAAGAGAGAAAAGCATTAAAAAAAGTTGGCTAAGGTTTCAGAGGAATCCTGCTTAGTCTTGGAATTATTGTAGTTGTAAGGTCTACACAATGAATTGAAGCCACCAGTTTCTCAATAGTAACAGCTGCCAATAAGCACCAGATACATACTTATGGGAGTCAGTTCACAAAAAGCCCCCTGGTGGATCAGTTGACAATAAGTGTGTGAATTCTAAATTTGTTTCCCTCACATAGCCTAACACTTTTTTTTTTCAATTTCCCATCACTACTATTGTGGAAGCAGAAGGTGGCCACTGTGTAATTGGAAATCTTGTGCCTTTGAACTACATTTCCCAGGAGTCCACTAACTTGTAGACAGGGAATAAATTAGGTGGGATTCCTGGTCTCACTCTCTTCATGTGCTAGTGAGTGACAAATTAAAAACAACTGACTTCCCCCTGGGCAATCCAAAGCAAAGCTAAAGTGGACCAAAGGCACAGGAAGTGATGCAAGGAAAAAGAGGGAGACCAGGAACCCCACCTAATTTATTCCCTGTCTATGTCAGCACATAATGACAGGAAGTTGGTGGGCTCCTGGGAAATGCAGTTCAAAGGCACAAGATTTCCAATTATACACCACAGAGGTATATTTTGTCCTTTCATTCTCTAAAGGGTTTTCTGAGTCCCAGATAAATGACCAGTTTGGGGATTAACTTCAAATTTAAGCTAAAATCCCACTAAAGGAAGCCTTTCTTGATTCATCTCAATCACAGGGCCTTCCTTCTTTTGAATATCTCTAATCTATCCTGGATAGAGCCTGTTTGTACATAGATAAATGTATATTGTCTAGAGATTATGAGCTCTTGAGGGGCAGGGACTGTTATAACTTCTCATTAGTTTTATTCTCAGTATTTAGTGCTGGGTACATAATAGTTACTTCATAAATGTTTACTGACTCACTGATTGACCAGTGACAATCCTTTCTCTTTGAACTAAGCTAAGGTGGCATTTGGACATCAGACAAATACATAGCCCATCCCCAGACCCCATTATAAGCTTTTAGAGCTTGTGATGTGGGCTGGCAGTGGGTAGTAGGGGTAATAATAGGAATGGGACCCTCATACACTGAAATCTTGTATTTCTCAGTAGTTAGCACTAATTGAACATCATTGTTTCAGCATAGTTGAAGAAGATGCCAGGCTACCAGACCTCAAAAAATGTCCCAACCTTGATTCCCAGGGTGTGGTAGCTCCACTCCTCAGAGGAAACTGCCTTCCTGTAGTGGAGTGGCTATTCCATGCTTTTATGCTTCAAAGAGGCTAAATTACTAGCCTTATCCATTAGTCCCAAGGCTAACTGATTAGTCCCCAGACTATTCCTATTTGGGCTATTATACCACCAAAACCTACCACTACTTCAAATAAAATTCTTTTCTTACTTCTAGATTGTATGGAGTTTGAGTTTCCCATTTTTGGGATGAGAGCCTTCTACCAAGTTGGGTGTGTTTCTCCCACATCACTTGGAAGGATACGACACAGTTATCTTTCACTTACTTAGCCTTGGAGAACTTAGTTTTAGTTCTAACAGCATGAGCTATTAAAAGAAAGTTTTTTCAGTAGTTAAAAGTAGGCTGCCAGGAACTAAATCTATTGTACAACAAAATCAAGTCATTCCCCAATTGATAAATGGGCAAGGGACATGCAAAAGAAATCAAAACTATCAATAAGCACATAAAAAAAAAACTCTCTTATAATTAGAGAAATGCCTGAAAACAACTCTGAGGTACCACCTCACAACTAGTAGATTAGCTAAAATGACAGCAAAGGAAAGCAATAAATGTTGGAGGGGCTGTGGTAAAATTGGGAAACTAACATAATGCTGGTGGAGTTGTGAATTGATACAACCATTCTGAAGGCAATTTGGAATTAAGACCAAAGGGCTTTAAAAGACAGTCTGCCATTTGATTCAGCCATAGCACTGCTGGGTTTCTGCCCCAAAGAGATAAGCAGCAAAAATACATGTACAAAAATTTTTATAGGCACTCTCTTTGTGGTGGCAAAACTTGGAAAATGAGAGGTTGTCCTTCGATTGGGGAATGGCTGAACAAATTGTGGTATATGTTGGTGATGGAATACTATTGTGCTCAAAGGAACAATGAACTGGAGGGATTCCATGTGAACTGGAATGACCTGCATAAACTGATGCAGAGTGAAAGGAGCAGAACACAGAGACAGATACACTGTAGCACAATTGAATGTAATGGACTTCTCTACTACTAGCAATGCAACCATCCAGGACAATTCTGAGGGACTTATGAGAAAGAATGCTGTCCATATCCAGAGGAAGAACTGTGGGAGTAGAAACACAGAAGAAAAACACCTGCTTGATCATATGGGTCGATGGGGATATGATTGGGAATGTAGACTCTAAATGATCACCCTAGTGCAAATATCAATAATATGGAAATAGGTCTTGATCAATGACACATGTAAAACCCACTTGAATTGTGCATTGGCTATGGAGGGGAGGTGTGGGAGGAAGTGAGGAAAAAATATAAATCATGTAACCATAAAAATATTCTAAATTAATTAAATAAAATATTAAATAAAAGTAGACTGCCACATGCTATAACAAATTGTATCTTGAAAAAAAAATAGAAAACAGAATAAGAGAATCTCAAGTCAGTAGAGTTCCTCAGAGAGCATCTATATCAGGTCACAACTGACCAGAACTGATCTCTACAAAAGTCTCCAAAAAGGCAGGTAGGAGTGAAAATGTTCTGGTTATATGGGAAGAATCAAACATTTGAAAAATGATATATTATTCTAATAGTCTAATGGACTCCCCAAGGAATGATGCCTAACAAGCAAGAAGAACTAGAATCTCTAATATATGAAAACAAATCTGGCTGCCAACATATATAAAAGTGAGGGATGGAACTCATAAGATGAATATGGTTCTAGAAAGCTTTCTCTCTTAAACCAATGAAATGGGAGAGGGAACAGCAACTGTTATAAATTTCCAATTGACAAATATATATATATATATATATATATATATATATATATATATATATATATATATATATATATATGGAAATCTAGGAATCAGAGTGAGGAAACATTATGGAAAGTATTAATACTGTCATCAGCATATTACTGACCAGAAACAACAATTATCTGGGCATCTCCTAGAATGTTCTCTCCTTCTGTTTCTCTCATTCTTTCTGTCTCTTTGTCTCTGTATCTCTCTCCATGTATATTTCCCTGCCTGTGTATGTGATTGTATCTCTGTCTCTGTTTTTCTCTCTGTATTTCTTTTCCCCTTTATCTGTCTGCCTGTTTCTCTCTGCCTCTGTCTCTCATCTAACCACTTATGTATCTCTCCTCAAAGAACAGTTTAGGGTCACACAGTTCTTTTCCCTCCAATGTAGTCAAAGTGGGTCTTTTAAGTAAAGGCAACATAAATAATTAGAACTATCTCATACACTAGAGAAGAAGAAAAAACCCTATTTTTTCAACTAACTAAAATAAAATGTTTTCCTTTACCATCATAGTAACTGCACTAAATAGAACACAAACAACTATTTTATTATAAAAAAATTGGTCTCCTAAATTGTACTCAAACCATTTTAGTAATTATTACTAATGAATCAAATAGAGGTAGACATTGTTTAGTTTTTTTCATTCTTATGATGCCATTTGGAATTTTTTGACAAAGATATTGGAGTGTCTTATTTCATTCTCCAACCCATTTTATGGATGAGGAAACTGAGACTGAGAGGTCAAATGACCTCTACAGGATCATACAGCTAGTGTTTGCATTCATATTTGAACTCATTTTCAGGACTATAGGAACAGGGATTTCTCTATAGCTCTGTCTAGCTGTCTCTCCTTTGCTGTTGTTCAGTTGCTTTAGTCATATCTTTATGATGCCATTTGGGTTTATTTATTTATTTAGTGGCAAGAGTACAGGGTGGTTTGCCATTACCTTCTCCAGCATATTTTATAGAGGAGGACCTGAGGCAAACAGAGTTTAGTGATTTTTTTCTGGGTCACAAAACTAGAGAGTATCCAAGGACAAATTTAAATGCAGGACTATGAGTCTTCCAGACTCCAGGCTCCTATTTGACTTAGATGCCCTTGTGTAGGCATGATTTTTGGACCATCCTTCTCAATGGTGTAATTCATTTTGGGGCCCTTTGAATTCCCACACAGAGAGAGAATCCTTCTTACTTGGTAGAGCAAATAGGATGATTTTTTTTTGCTTAGAAATGCTGTTTGGGAAAAGAGCACTTAATTAGGAGTCCAAAGACTTAGAATCTTGCTTGAATTTATACTAATTTCTTCTGTGATTGCACAGAATCTGACCAATCCTTTTATGGCTCTGTCTCCTCATTTGGGAAAAAAAAGGAATAATAATTTCTTCCAGTTAGGAGTCACACAGAAAGTGTTTTCTATGAATCAAGAGTTCCTACATGAGAGTATCATGCTCAGCACAGGTCATTGGGCTTGTAGGTATTAATGGATAAATTAATAGAAACACAAAGAAGAGAATGGAGGATAGAGGTGCTACTACATTACAAAGTACTAGTGTGACCATGTGGCATAGTGGCTAGGACTTTGATTTTTGAGTCAAGAAGGTATGGATTGGAATCCCCCCTCAAATCTTTATTAAGAGTATAAATCTGAAAAAGATCACTTAAGTCAATCAGTCTCAAGTTACCTTTCTGTAAGAGGAGGTAATAATAATGATATTTATCTCACACAGATCTTAGGAGAATCAAATGAGAAAATGGAGCAAAAACTTTTTGCAAACCTTTAAGTCCTTCTGGAAATATGAGCAATTATTCTTTTTGATGGCAAGGACTATAGTTCATCTAAACTTTGTTAACAAACTCCTCCCTCCAAATTTAATTCAATGTGTTGCATAAAGTATACAGTTCATCAACATTGCCTAATTAAATGCTCATTAGGATGGCATAGGCATCCATCTCTTAAATTGCTCCTTCACTTATTGAAGGATGATGAGCTTGAAAATCTAGCAAATACCAGCTGACATTTATAGAGCACCCAAATATTTGAAAACAGTCTAAATACCTGATCTCATTGGAACCCTGAGTCTATCCTGGGAGAGAAGTACTACAAGGCTTATTCTGCATGTCTTATGGATAAGGAAACAGAAGTCAAGTAACTTACCCATGAGGAATCAGGTAGCTAATATCTGAGATGCAGAAGGTTTTCATCTAGTCCTTCCTGCCTCCGGGTCCTGCAAGGTTTCCACCATACCATGTGGCTATCTATAAAAACACTGCACTCTTGGATTGGACATTCTGCAACTTTTCTGGCTTCATATAAAGAAAAGAGACTAGAACTCCAAAGAGGATGGTTAACCAAGAACTTTATATTTCAGATTTGGCATGGAAGACTCAAGTCTAGAAGCACATGATCCCATTGAATAAACTCTTCACTAGTCACTGAGGCAAAGAGTTCAAAGGTTTTGAGTAACAGGGTGATGGTCACTCCTGGCCATTACTGCTTCAAAGTTGGCAGTAGAATGAGTAAGGTTCACCACCAGCCTCCATTCAACTCAGCCTCAGGAAACACAAAAGAAAGGGACATCACAGCACCTATGAGTTAGTCCCATAGCACTGGGCCCTGTAGTGGAATATTTCAATGACAGTAGCTGAAGTTAGTAATGAGGCAGGGAATTTATGCAGAGAAGGGAGCCCTGCAATTCTTAGGAGATGGTGCTCCCTTGGAGATAGCTGTTAGCTCTGCTGCCAACTCATGTGATTCTGCTCTGACCATGGGGAAAAGAATCTACTACTACTATACCCAAAGAGCATTTTCTCCTGGGAACTTTGTCATTCTGAACATGTAAGAAAAGATCTCGAAAGGGCATCAACTAAAGGTGAATTTGAGTCCTGTAGCTCTATGACATTGACCAAGTCACTGAATATGTCTCTCTGAGTTTATTCCTCTTTGAATGGGTATGATAATCTTAGACCTGAACACAATCAGAGGGTTTTGATGAAGACCAAATGTGATATTGAACATGGAAGAGAAATGGGGTAGTAAAAAGATCTCCACCTTGTAGGGTGGACTAAAAATTAAAATTAATGTACAATCATTAATAATATTATATTTTAAGTGATTTATTAATGATCATTAGAAGTAAAGTAATGAAAAGGTAACAAAATAAAACCACATGGCCATGGCTAATCTACGTGTTCAAGAATCCCACTCCACCATAATCTCAACAAGGAGCATAAAAGCCGAGACCAGGAACCCCACCCAATATATCTTCCTATCTATGTCACCACATAATGACAGGAACTCAGTGGGCTCCTGGGAAATGAAGTTTTTAGGATAACAGATTTCCAATTACACATTGGTGAAGAGATCACTGAACTTGAGGAAGCTTGAGATGGAACTGGAGGTCACAGTGAAACTTTAGGCAACCTTAATATCCTCATTCGTAAAATGCAAATAAGCAATTAGGTGATGTAGTGGATGGAGTGCCAAGGTTGGAATTAGGAAAACTCATCTTCCTGAGTTCAAATTTGGCTTCTGACACCTCCTAGCTGTGTGACCTTGGGCAAGTCATTTAATCCTATTTATTTGGTTTCCCCATTTGTAAAATGAGCTAAAGAAAATCATGGCAAACTACTCTAATATATTTGCCAAGAAAACCTCAAATAGCATCATGAAGACTTTGACAAGAGTGAAAAATGACATTGCATTCTCTAATTCTCAGGACCATTGTGAGACCAATAACTTTTAACTTCTAAATGACATCCTTATTATCATAAATGTTACTGCTATTCTTTTTTTTTTAATCTACTAAGAAGTTATCTATCATTTGGGAACAACTGAACAAATTGTAGAATATGATAGTGATGAAATACTATTGGGTTATAAGAAATAACAGGCAGAAAGATTTCAGAAAAATCTGGAGAAACTTACATGAATTGATTCAAAGGGAAATGAGCAGAACCAGAAGAGCAATATACACAGTGACAGCAATATTTCATGATGAACAACTGAGTGACCTAGTTAATCTCAGCAATGCAGTGATCTAAGACAATCCCAGAGACTCATGATAAAAATGCCATCTGAGAAAGAACTAATGAAGTCTGAGTGCAGACTGAAATAGACTATTTCATTTTTTCTCCTTTTTCACTTGAGATCTGTTCTACAAAATGACTAATATGGGAATATGTTTCATATAACTGCATATGTGAACTCTGTATCAGATTGTTTACTCTCTCAGGGAGGGGAGAGTACTGAGAGGGAGGGGAGAAAGAGAGTCAGAACAAGGGAGAGAATTTGGAATTCAAAACTAAAAAGCCTTCAGATTCTCCCCTGTCGATAAGGGCTCTTCTTTTCCTAGTAAGGAAAGACTATTAGATTTATTGAAGGTAATGATGTGACTACTTCGTATGCTATACTCACAACTATAAAATGTAGTAATGACAAACGAATGATTAAAAAAACATTTATTACATGCAAAATACTTGCCAAGTGCTGGGGATACATATTGAAAATCAAAACAGTGCCTACTCTCAAGGACTCACAAGAAACACATAAAGGACATTTCGCATGCATGTCATCCAAAGGATCAGGCTGCATGGACAGAGCAAATGGTAACACATCTTCCTTAATATCACTTCCACTGATGTCATTCTGCATTTATAATTTCATTCATAAAAACTGTTTCAATGACTAATTGTTAATCATTTGGCAATTTCAATATCTTAGAGGGAAGAATATTTTTCCTCTAGGTTTTGAGTAGGACTGGCTACAGAGAGAACAGGGGATGAAGAACTCGGAGAAGCAGTTGTCAGTTACATCTCTAAGAGAGCTACTCCACTGGGGGATGGATTCAGAGAATGTACAGAAAGCACAGTAGGTCATTCCAGAATTTACATTATACCCAAGACCTTTAAGTTTACCTATCTTTTAAGTGGCAATATTTTAGTTTTTTGTGCTGGTAGTAAGGGAGATAATAGTATCCCTACCTCCTAGGTAGCACCCGCCTCCCAGAGTCCTTGTGAGAATTAAATGAAGTAATATTTATGAAAAGCTTAGCACTCTGTCTGGCACATAATAGTTGCTATATAAATGGTGGCTATTTGGAATATTTTAATTATTATTTGTTAGTGGTGGTAGTAGAACCCTTCTGCACATGAATTTCTTCTCTCAATTTTAGGTTGGGTATAGCCCATGTAAAGATTAAATTTAGGTTCTTCTCTCAATTTTAGGTTAGGTATAGCCCATATAAAGATTAAATTTAACTCTCCCCTGATTGTGAAAATGAAATTAACTCCCCTGACCATTTTTAGATCTAATCACCAAAAGTGTAAACATCCCACTTAATCATTAAGTGGGGAGGTCTGTGACCCAAGCGTGCAATAGTGGGCGATGAATCAGAATCAAACAGACTGCCCTGTGGGCTGTCCTAAGCAAAGCTTCAACTTTGGTAGATGTAAAAATTTGGGGAATGCACAGGAAGTGACACAAAAGAAAGTGTCTTTAAAAGGGAGTTGCAGCTTCCTGAGTGGAGTTCAATTTGGACTTCATCTTCTGGAGCTCTGAGTTAGAATTGGAGGCTAGTCAACAATCTGTTGACTGAACCTGAGACCTGTACTTTGGTGAGACTGTCCTTGAATCTCTCCCTTTGGACTGACACATGGTGAGTGAAAAGGCTGACTCCTTTCCTGGATTTTCTGAAGAGACTAGCATCAGAAGAAACCTACCTCTTGAGATAGACTTCCCCAGGTCCTCAGCTTTGCTGAGATCTCTCAGGCTAAGGACTAACTCTCCTTACCTGGGTTGAGCCAGGGGCTGGTAATAAAATTACTTAGTGCTTAGTCTAGACATCTTACTTTATCCTCTCTATAATTTCCTACTTTATTCTTTCTATGTTTTGTAAATAAATTGTAAATAAATCTCTTTGGAATAAATTAAATTCTTGGTGACCACACTCTTAAATAATTCAGTCCAACCTTTTTATATAAGCCCCCTTTCCCCCCTTACATGTAGAACAGGACCCTAGTTTATTAGTTGTCTTCACCATCTTCTAAAGGGTTGTGATGTTAGCCATGGTGGTCATGATGGTTTAACCCACCAACTACCTTCTGCCTTCTCTCTCTTCCCTCTTCCTTAGGTGGACTTTCACATCAGCTGCAGCAATAGAGTCAGCTAGTCATTTGGTTATTTTGATGTGATAATAAAGATGATAGGTATTTTCTTCACAGCGGTTATACTCCTGGATAATTACTCTACAATTTGGGATAGTACTCTGGGGAATACTCCTTGGAGAAGGCTTCTAATTCACTGTCCTACTGTTGTTCAGTAGTTTTTGCCATTTCCAACTCTTTATAACCACATCTGGGGTTTTCTTGGCAAAAATACTGGAGTGACTTGACATTCTCTTCTCCAGCTTATTTTATTTTATATTGTTGGGATCATACATGTATTATCACACAATATAGAATAATCTTATAAAAACCAAAACCCCCAAACATATACCAAATAAATAAGTGAAAAATCATATGCTTTTATTTGCATTCCTATTCCAATACTTCTTATTCCAGAAGTGCACAGCATTCTTTGTCATAAATCCTTCAGAATTGTCTTGGATAATCGTATTGCTGATAGTAGCTAAGTATATCACATTTGATCATTCCACAATGTTGCTGTTACTATGTACAATGTTTTCCTGGTTTTGCTTATTTCACTGTTCATCAGTTCACATAGGTCTTTCTAATTCTTTCTGAAATCATCCTGCTCATCATTCCTTAGAACACAATAGAATTCCATCATCATCATAAGCCACAATTTGCTCAGACATTTCCTAATTGAGGGGCATCCCTTTAGTTTCCAATTCTTTGTTATCATAAGAAGAGTAATTAGAAAGAATATTGTACAAGCAAGTCCTTTCCCATTTTAAAAAATCTCTTCTGAATACATATGTAGTAGTCATATTTCTGGATCAAAAGATATGCATTCCTTTACAGCCCTTTGGGTATAATTCAAAATTGCCCTCCAGAATGGCTCAATTAGTTCACAACTCCACCAGTAATGCATTTATGTCCAAATTTTGCCACATCCCCCCAACAGTTGTCATTTTCTGTTACTGATATATTGTCCAATCTGATAGGTGTGAGGTGATACCTCCAAGTTGTTTTATTTTACATTACTCTAATGAAGAGTTACTTAGAACATTTGTTCATATGATTATTGATAGCTTTTATTACTTCATCTGAAAACCTATTTATATCCATTGACCATTTGTCAGTGGGGAATTGACTTGTATTCTTATAAATTTAACTTAGTTCCTTATATATTTGAGAAATAAGACATTTATAAGAGAAATTTGTTATAATTTTCCCATTTTGTTGTTTCCCCTCTAATCTTGGTTGCATTGGTTTTATTTGTTTAAAAAAAAAACTTTAAATTTAATATAACCAAAATTATTCATTTTACATCTTATGTTCTCTATCTCTTTTTTTGTCATAAATTCTTCCCTTTTCCATAGATCTGACAGAAAAAAAACTATTAGGTTTCCCTAATTTACTTATATCACTCTTCATATCTAAAACATATACCCATTTTGATTTTGTATAGGTATAGGTATAGGATGTGAGATATTGACCTATACCTAAATTTTGCATACTATTTTCTAATTTTCTCTGTAGTTTTTGTTAAATAGTGAGTTCTTATCCTAAAAACTGGGCTCTTTGGGTTTATCAAACAGTAGATTGATGAAGTCATTTACCCCTAATCTATTCCATTGATCTACCCTTCTCTTTCTTAACTGGTACCAGATTATTTTGATGATTAGTGCTTTATGGTATAGTTTAAGATCTGGTACTTCTAGGCTGCCATCCTTTACATTTTTTCCCATTATTTCCCTTGATATTCTTAATCTTTCTCTTTCCAGATGAATTTTGTTATTATTTTTCTAGGTGTAGAAAAGATATTTTGGTAATTTGATTGGTATGTCACTGAATAAGTAAATTCATTAAATTGTCATTTTTAATATTTTTGCTCAGCCTACCCATGAGTAATTAACATTTATCCAATAGTTGAGTTCTAACTTTATTTGTGTGAAAACTATTTCATAATTGTTTTCATATAATTCTTGTGTTTATCTTGGCAAATGGATTCCCAAGTATTTTATATTGTCTAGAGTGATTTTAAATAGAACTTCTCTCTCTAATTCTTGCTGTTGGATTTTGTTGGAAATATATAGCAATGCTGGTGGTTTATGTGGGTTCATTTTGTGTCCTACCACTTTGCTAAAGTTATTATTTCAGCTAGTCTTTTAGTAGATTCTATAGGATTCTCTAAGTATACCATATAAGTATATCATATCTTCCACAGAGTGATAGTTTAGTTTCCTCAGTGCTTACTTTAATTCCTTCAATTCCTTTTTCTTTTCTTATTGCTAAAGCTAGCCATTCTAGTACATTATTCTATAATAGTGGTGATAATGAGCATCCTTGCTTCACTCCTGATCTTATTGGAAAGACTTTCCAACTCCTTTTACAAATGGGGGAGCACCAAGCAATTTTCCAATATCACATAGCTAGTAACAGATTTGAACTCCAGATAATATTCCTGACTTAAAGTCTGGCATTCTATCCTATACACTATCTGGCTGCCCTTCCTCTTATGTTACAGTTTAATTTTTTTAAATAAAAGTTTCTCTGCATGGTATGATGGAAGCTCCATATGAACAAATCTGGAGGACCTCCCCAGAAACCTCTATTAATATACTAGTTATGTCTGCTACTTCTAGGCTGCTTAGTGACCCCTCTGAGGTTTTCCTCAAGAGAATGATTTCTTGGTGAAGAGATTTCTCAGAGGTTCACCTCTCATGATACCTAAGTAGAAATAGGGAATAACCTTTCTGAGTTGAGAACAAGTAAAGCAAGCTAGAAGGAGGCCAGTTAAAAGGATAACTAGACTAGAATCTAATCCCAGATCAGCCACAAATCAGATATTTTATTAGATAAACAGCACTTGGCTCTTTTGGTGGGGTTAATATGGAGTAGAATGTTGTTCAGGTATATTCTCAGACTTCCTTCCACGTATCAGGGAGGAGCTGAGGTACTTATTTATGAACTCCTAGAGACATCCTATCATTTTCTGCCCTGCCAATGCTTGTACTGCTGCTATTGCCCCAATCTAACACACACACACACACACACACACACACACACACACACACACACACACAGAATCGTCTTTCAACTTTTAATGAGGTCTCCACATTTGTCTCTGAAAAGCCAATGGATACTCCATTATTCCACTCATATTGATGACTTTCCAAGAGTAAATCATTCTTCCTTGACTACCAAAACCTTGAAAATGTTGTCTGGCCAACAATATCACTTACATAGATAGCATTTTGAGTCTTCTGAAGCAAAATTTGCCTCTGAAGATTCCAGTTCTGTTTCTTAGGGCCAAGGAGAACATGTCTAATTCCTCTTCCACTAAACACATCTTAAAATACTTCACCTCCCCCCCAACACTTACGTTTTAATTTTCTTAGATAAATATGTCCACTTCCTTAATGGGTCTTCAATATGAAATATTTCCTGTTGAACTTACCCGTGTATGCTCCAGATAATAATTTCTTTCTGAAAATGTGATACTCAGGACTCAATCAATAAAATACTTAGAAGTACTCCAAAAAGGGCAGAGAAGAGCATTATCATCACTGTTCTATTTTAGGGTAAAAGATTTCTTAATGTGGTCTTGTATTCCATTAGCATTCTTGCTTCCCAGTCATATTATTGACAAATATTATTCTCAAAGCTCAGTAATAGCAACTGAACTTTTCAGATGAACCATACATTCTTTAGAGTGATTGAATGCCAGTTGTTTTGAATCCAAAATAATGCTGATTCCAAAGGGAGAAAGTATTGAGTCCAAGTGAGGGAAGGAACACCAAAGACCTACCTTGTAGAATTTTGCACAAGCCCAACCAAGACTTCTGGGTTCATACAAACCATGTTTATTCCTGGAAGATAACCTGTAAATAAGCTTTCTGTCTCTTGTTAGCTCACCATTGATACAACAGTAATAAAGAGAAACCGAGGCACAAAGTTCTGAGCAGAACTAATTTATTAATAAGTCTAGCTTTAGTCAATTAAGAGATCCTAGGGAAGAAAATAAAATAAAATTTAAAATGAAAAAAAAAAGAGATCCAAGGCTCTTCATTAGCCAAACATGCACCTAACAGTCAGAGAAGCTCTTTCATTTAGTTTGTTACATAAAATACCAGAAGTCCAATGATGGAACTAAACTAAGACTAACTTATCCCAATTAGAAGAAAGTTGGGCTTTGCTTGGCTTGTCACAGAGAGGAGATTTCCTAAACACAGGACTACAGAGAAAACATAGAATTGACTAACATCCATTGAAAAATCTGGTGGTAGACAAACATCTGATGACCAGATTAACATTTTCCCCAATAATTATGTAGTAAATTTTCCTTTTTTTATATGTGTATGTCTATGCAAGCATAAATATCATAAATTCCACAAAACAATCTTTAAAAAAAAACACTTTCATCTAAGTATCAATACTGGGTATTGGTTCTAAGGCAGAAGAATGAAGGGTGAGGCAATGAGACTTAAGTGACTTGCCCATGATCAAATAGCTACAAACTGTCTGATTCTGGATTTGAACCCAAGACCTCCCATCCCTGGGTATGGCTCTTAATCCACTGAACCACCCAGCAGACACTCATAAAACAATCTTCTAAGAGAAGGAATACTATTAGGGACATTCAAGCAAGAAGAAACTGAGGCTGCAACTATAAAGTGACTTACCTAAGGTAACACAACTTGAAAATAACTGAAACAGAATTTAAATTCAAATCTCTTCTAATTCTAAGTCTATGATATTTTCTATGTTATTTTGCCTCTAAAAATATTTGGATTATACTTCTGTGTCTAAAAAATGCACTGACTTGAAGGTTAGATCCCAAATGGAGGAATCCACAGATTGAAGTTTCTCTCTAAGAAAAAGGATAATCTAATTAAAGTTTCTGTCCAGTTACAACTTTTCTAAAAGCATTCTTGACCTCTTTGTTTCTCAGACTATAGACAAGAGGGTTCAACATGGGGATGATTATGGTATAGAATACTGACACTATTTTGTCTATGTGTTTTGAATGTGTTGAGCTGGGTTGGAAGTACATGAAGATGATTGTCCCATAATATATAACCACTATTGTGAGATGGGAAGCACAGGTGGAGAAAGCTTTCTGGCGGCCTTCAGCAGAACGTATCTTCAGGATGGTGATAAAGATTAACAAATAGGAGGCAAAGATTACAAGAAATGGGAAAAAGACAGTGAATGGGCCTGAGATAAAGATCACCAACTCAACAATGTGAACATCTGAGCAAGAAAGAGCTAGGAGAGGGGGAAGATCACAGAAAAAGTGATGGACCACATTGGACCTGCAGAAGAAAAGGCTAAATGTATTTCCTATGACTATGGAGGAGTTCAAAAAACCAAAGATGTAAGACCCACTGGCCAGATAAGCACACACTGTTGAAGTCATTGTAGTGGTATAATGTAGTGGCTTACACACAGCTGCATGGCGATCATAGGCCATGGAGGCTAAGAGGAAACTTTCAGTAGCAGCAAAGGCTGCAACAAATAACATTTGTGTAGCGCATCCGTTATAGGAGATGACCTTGTCCCCTGTGAGAAGCCCAGATATCACTTTGGGAGTAACAGTTGAAGAGTAGGCAAAATCCACCAGAGAGAGGTTACTAAGGAAGAAGTACATGGGTGTGTGGAGGTGGGTATCCAAGGAGATCAGAGCTACTATTGTCAGGTTTCCTACTATGGTAATGAGGTAGATGAGGGTGAACATTATGAAGAGTGGAGTCTGAAGCTCTGGCACATCTGTTAATCCTAGGAGGATGAACTCATTTATTTCAGATCTATTCTCCATAAATATCATTTGAGAGTGATGTCATTCATCTGCAAAAAAGAAGAACCATCAGAAAAATCAACTTTTCAGACTCTAAGACATACAAATGCTTAGAGACAGATATTATGGGAGGGCTAGAAGTAAGGAATTAAGGAGCAGAGAATATCTGTCTGGGTGGTTGTCATATTTGGAGTCTAGGTTCAGAAAATTTATTGATCCAGTTTCTTATATATTCTTTCATATATTAATTTCTATCTTTTTTTTCACTCTGCTACAAACTTAATCCCCAAAGTTGCATTTCTAACTTCAGAAAAGGGAAATACTTTGTTCTCTGGCAAAAATCAGCAGCAGCAGAGGGATTATTGTTGGTCAAAGTTGGAAAATTAGACCTTTTCTTATGCTTCATTCTGGACAAGAACAAAAGAGGAATAAAAAAGAAGACAGAGGAACAAAATAGGAGGAAAGTTAAGAGATGGAGAGAAGGAAAGAGAGGATCAAAAATAGTTGGCTGAAAATTCACAAGAATACTGCTTAGTTCCAGAATTTTTGTGGTTGTAAAGTCTATGAATGGACTGATGTCACTGGTTTCTGAAAGAGAACTGTTGGCATTGGACACCAGTTCTATAATTGTGAGAGATATAGTAAAGTGGAAAAGGTGGGAATTAAGACATGGAGGAATCATGATAAATCATTTAATTATAAAAGTTTGATTCCTAAATTTGGTTCCTTCACTCGACCTACCTCTGTTTCAGTTCTCCACCAGTGCCACTGTGGAAGCAGAAGGCAGCCACAAATAAGGGCATTTTGTCCTTTCATTCATGATCTAGTTGTCTGGGTCCCAGAGAAATCACCAATTTTTGGTTTAGCCTCCTTCAAGTTTGAGCTAAAATTCTACTGCAAGAAGGCTTTCTTCATCCATCACAAATTCTTCACCCTTTTCATTATCTTCAATTTATCCTATTCACTTATATAGGCTACAGAATGCCATCTCCTTGATGGCAGGGACCATGTCTTATATTCCTTTGTATTTGTATATTGTTATGTATTTATATATGTATATGTATTTGTATAATATTAAGCATGGTGGTGCTAAGCACATAGTAGGCCCTTAATAAATGTTTATTTATTCTTCAATTAACCAGTAGTAACCCTCCCCTACAAACTAGTCTAAGGTGACTTTTGGCCATCACACAAATCCATATTCCATTCCCAGACCTCATTATAAGACTGTACAGCCAGGAATGATCTTCTTCTACTATACTTAATTTTGCAGAATCTGGTTTCATCTCTACCACCATAAAACAGTAGAAAAATATTTTCAGAGTTCTAAGTAAGTTGACACATTCCATTTAGACCAAGTTCTATCTTGAAAAAAAAATACAAAAAATCGATATCAGAAAATCTTAAGTCAGGATAGTTCCTCAGAGGTCATCTACATCAGCTTATACCTGACCAGGAGTCACCTCTAGAAATATAACATAAATCTGGAAAGGGAAAAGATCTGGTTAAATGGGAAAGATTTGACACATATAGCTGTAGTAGCCAATTTGGATCCTAACAAATATGACAAACAAACAAAATCAACAAGAATCTCTAATATGTGAAAATCAATCTGGATACTGAAAGATTCACATTTTTAATTAATTATGAATATTAAGCCATTTCTCCAGAAGTAACATTGTTTATTAACAAACGCACATATATACTAACAGAGAATGGCTCTCTTGCCAGCCTTCTAAGTGAAAAAGAACATGAGTGAATCCTATCTTACTTACAAAGGAAGTTGTGTTCTTCTTCTGAGTGGTCTGACAGCTTGATATTATGACCTCTCCTCAAAGTTCCTTGTTGGTAACAATTTCAAAAGAGAAAATGTAGGGATGTAGGGACTCTTGATTTCTCTCTTATTACTTCAACACATGGGGCAATGAATGTTTTCCAAGACCAAGAAGACTCCAGCAAATGCTGCTGCGTGATCAGAACACTGTACTTTAAGTGAGTTCACCATGACTGCTCAACTCACTCTTAATCTTTCAACTGGATCAGGGTCCACATTGGCTGATCTGCCTTGCCTTGAATTCTTTTATCTTAATAAAAGAAAGGAAACTCTAGTCTACTCTCATAACTTGGGGGCAAACTGGAAGTCTGAAGTTTCAGCCTGACCTTGTAGGGTCTACTAAAGGGAAAATTATTTCACAAAAATGTCACAACTCAATATTGAATTTCCACACCCCCCCCTCTGATTCATTGAGAGACAGTCTCTCATTTCAGATATGATATCAACATATGTCAGGATTTTCTCACCAGGATATATAAGGACATGAAGGTACTATATATTTAATGAAGGGTCCATGTGTGAGTATTTCTTAAGATGATGAAAATGACTGACAAAGTAACAGGGGGCACTCTTCATTTTGGAACAAGAATCTTATAAACAAAATAAAATAGCTGTACATCGGAAATATATATAAGGGATATGATCCAACTCCCATTGTTCAGGTCATTACATCCAAGGATTCAGAGTCTCATAATTTAACTGTTTGATTTCTGGAGACATCTTCTATTGGTTTCATGTTTCATGTTTCAATGTTTTCATGTTTCAAGGTTTCAACATTTCATGTTTCAGGTTTCAACATTTCATGTTCCCCTTCTTAGACTTTCTGGAATCATGCTCTCAGAGCGGTTTCTAGAGCAGATCTGGAAATCCAGATCACTGATAACAATTTTCTCTAAAATTGCTAAAAAAACTAATCTTAATATAATTTAATACAGTCACAGCAATTTTGTACTGCCAATAGCTATGTCATATTGTAAGAACCAACTGAAACCTTAGGATTCTGACATTATTAACATAAAGGATATATTTAGAGTTAGCTGCTTTTATTTTAAACAAAATAGATATATGTCTGATATCTGCAACTTAGTGTTAGAATATGTTCTGTGCCTTTGTGTCACATTAGAAGCAATTGGATTTGATATATATGAACATATATGTTTATTTACATATAATCACCTGATCTTTAGTTTTTCACATTAACCTTCTCTTTCCCCCAACAGGAAGCTGAGATGCTGCTAAGAATCTAAGGGACAAAGAGGGGAAGGAGTGGAGGAAGAGAATTTGGATTGCTAAAGATCAGAGAGCAATTGTTAGAAAGTAGTTTCTACATATAATTAAATGAATAAGTAAACAATAAATTACTTCCTTCATCTAAAAAACAAAACAAAAAAACCAAATATGCATAGTCAAGGATTTACAGCATCAAATAAATTCTTGTTAGTTATGTAAAAATATATAGCCAATAAAATCCCTCATGAGTTTTAACATTATCCATATTATACATTAACACCAAATTATTTTACCATTTTCATAAAGTAATCAAATCACTTTAGAACAAAACAATGCTTCAAAATTAGATTTTAATTCAGAATCAGAATTAAATTTCATTATAACAATGCCTAAAATATTACAGCCAATTAAAAATAGGATTGATAAAATGATATTATTGCTTTTCTAAATACATGTGTAACTTCCTTTAAAAATTTAGTTCAGAATCTAACAAAAACCTTATTAAAGAGAAATAATTTTTATCATATCTTTATAGTGGTTTACCAAATTTTACCATATCATATATGATATTAAAATTTTTTAATGGGAAACAAAAGATTGTTACCAATATTCAAATACTCATATACCAAATTGCTTCAGTTTTGGTTAAATTTGTTAGTTGAGGGTGACTAGTTTTCTCAGTGAATTAAGAGTGAGGCCTAGAGGCAAGACATCCTGGGTTCTGATCTGGATTCAGAAATGTCCTAGTTATGTAACTCAGGATAAATCACTTAACCCCCATTGCCTAGCCTTTACCACTCTTCAGTCTTAGAATCAATACACAATATTACTCTTAAGATGGAAATTAATGGGGTTTTTAACAACAACAAAAAAATTGGTTAGGCTTAAGTTTAACCCTTCCCATGGATTTATCACATATAAAACATTGTATAAATGATCTGCTCTCAAGAAATTACATTCTATTAATGAAATGAAAATGACAATAACAATCATAGTTAATTTATATAGCTTTTGCCATATCCAAGCAGGATGTTAAGCCCTTTGGGTGTTAGAGTCTCATTTATCCATTAGACAGAGGAGAAATCACATGGCTAGCAAAATTACATAGATGGGATTTTAACAGAGGCCTTTTCTGAAGCCATGAGTTTACTATTATTATCATTTTTAATGTCAAATAACAAGTGCCTTGTGTGCTGATTCAATAAAATAATAACTCAGTCGGAAAAAAAAAAACTCACTTCACTGTTAATGAGATCAAAATATGATTTAGTTTCAGTATTACATTAAATCTGGATTTATAATTGCCAGTGAACTGGCAGCATCATTTTGGTTGTTCCCATTTCTGACTCTCCTAGAAGTTGGAACAAAGAACTCAAAAGATTGGATGGGATGAATTGACTATATTTAGGTTTCACTTAGCTCCTGGAATCTGTCCCTCTGACCTGAAAAACTGGATTTTTAAGAAGGTACTTAACTCTGGACTATTTCTCAAGGATTACCTGCAACAATCCAATCTTAAGTACCCTTTCAGTCTCCTTAGTCTTTCCTGTTGTATCCAGATTACTCCCAGATACCCTAGCCCTGGCTATATATGCTGATGACCAAATAGTTTGTGAATTACTCTGGTAGTCCTGATTATTATTTTTTGGTTGACAGGGTATTTAAATCTCAACTGATCAATGTAGAAAGAAAAATTTAAAATCCCAATATATCAAAATGCATTTTTAAAAACATATTTTTATATCTTTTCTATGAGCTGTATCAAATTTTGTTCCATACCCAAATGTCCAATCAATTGAAATCTAACCAGTTCCTGAGCCTTAGTTTACTAATTAGAGAACTTACTAAATACAGTTTAATAATCAAGTCTTATCTGTGGCAATACTTTCTAAAGCCATGAATTATCTTGTTTTTGTTAAGTTAATAAGTTGGAAAACTGAGGTAATTTGACCTAACACCTCATTTTGATTCTAAATCAAAGATAAATAAATAAAAAAATGACATACTAATTGCTTCATTAAAATCATTCCAACAACTCCTGGACCATGTGATATCACACAAAATATTTAAGTAATAATGCCTGGATTTTTAGCACTTTTTTTATAGAATCTAACCATTTTAAGACTCATGAATATCAGCTAATATAGGGACAAAAATTTAAAATCACTATTCTTTGGTTTTCAAAATCAATTCTTAGTTTTTTAACTGCTAACATGACTTTCTCCTCTACTCTGGAATCATTCATCAAAAGAAAAAATAATTTCTCAAATCATAATTTAGAATTTTTTTCCCATAGGAATTAATTTTCTGTCATTTGAGTTTCTGATTTATTTTTTCCAGTATTTTTGAAAATATTTTATGATTTTCTCACTGGTTGATCAGGCTATAGCAAATCAGAAAGCAAAATAGAGAACAATTTAGTTTTTATAGGATAAAAGGAGCATCACCTTTTTATTGATTTCTTCTGCTGCAGCCTAAACACTGGGGAAATGAAGGAACTATAATGGAAAAAACATAGTAGAAAGAAATAATAGTATATACTGTTATATATAGCTTCAATATTGGAAAAGGAAATGCATAGGGAATTTACTAAACAACACAAAATGGTATAAAATAATGATCTATTAGCTATAGAGGATTTGAATTATCTGAGTGTCTTCTGGAATGTTCTCTATTGTTCTATCTCTGTCTCTATCTCTGTATTTCTCTTCTACATCTCTGTATTAGTTCCATCTCTGTCTTTGTCTTTCTGTCTCTCTTCTTTTATTGGTCTCTTTATCTCTGTATGTTTCTCTTTATGTGTGTTTCTGTCTATTATAATCTATTTGCTTTTGTATTTTTGTGTCTTCTCATACAACAGGTATTGATTCCTTAGTCAAAATGTTATTTTGATCCATCAAAAGTTCAAAAGTAAAGGAATCAATATAAGGAAATTCTATACTCAATTTGATTATTATAAGGGATCAAAATAATGGGATTATTAAAGGAGTAGGGGAAAAGTGATTAAGTTTTCCTAAAGTTGGTAGTAAAGAAAGAAAAGAAATTTAGAAATGATCAGAAATGTACATTAGTTAATTCCAGGCTCTCCAGAGGATGAAAAAAAGTACAACAGGGAGTTCAACTCTGACATGATCAAAAGATCTCAAATATGAAATTTTGAAGATAAAAGATAAAAAATTGTCAATTAATTATAGAGATATTAAAAATCTTGGAAAATATAAAAAGACAGGTAAAAAAAGGATGAATGTAAAAGCAGATTATCCTTTATATTATCAGAGTCAGAGAAGCATTTGGGCTCAGGATGAAGTGAAGTCAGTCCAGAAAGCTAAACACTTTAGATAGAGAAGTATTTTTTAATTGACTATTTAAGGAAAGAAAGGATAATCAAATAAGAAATTGGACTGATTCTCGACAAATACAATGAATGATATTAAAATCAGAGCTGCTCAATTTGTATTTTACATCTATTTTCTCTAAAAGCAGAATGACTTGAATACAGAACAGAAGGATGGGTGGTAAGAGAGAGTAAGATAATAAGAACTATGTGTAATTAGAATTTTGTACCCCAAGACTTCATTTCCCAGAATTCCTCTTTCATCCCCAAATTACATCCTTACATTTTGTAGAAAAAAGTTTCTGTAACTCCACCATCTCTCTCTTCTCCCACTTTCATGGTTTGGGAAACTGCTCCTTACTGATGGTTTTTACTTTCCTGTACTTCAAGTGAAGTGTACGGGGTGCTCAGGGAGGGGTAGTATCTCTGATATGGAGGGCTTGTCATGTCCTCTTAGGACAGCTCTCCAGCCTCTGACCCTCACATAATACCCAGCTCTCACTTGTGGCTCCTAGTAGCTGCTAGCATGTGGCAGTGCCCACACCCCAGGCAAAGGCTTCGACAGGCTGGCTAAACCTTGTGAGGGTAGCCATTGGGTTGTAGACCCCTGGTGAACCAGGCCTTTAATCACCCAGCATGTGAAGACTACTTCAGCCGAACAGACAGAAGAAACCAACAAGAAGGTTCAACAGCTGAGATGGCGACTCAGCAAAGCACTGTGGAGTGCTTAGATTAAGAGTGAGTTGGAGCACAAAGGACAACATGGCCATCCAGTGCAGCTGAGGAAGTCTCCAGGTGTAACGATTTTTCATTCCATTGCACCCAGGCTTTCCAACGCTAAGACCGTGGGACTGTCTTTGGGTATCGACTTTTCCATTTAAATCTCCTTCACGCACAAATGTCTTTGTGTAGACTCATCTATACACCATAGATGAAAATGCACAAAGACAATCGTCATCCTCTGTTACGGAGAAACTACTACTACTAACTTCAAGTGATTATTAATAATCTTATAAAATATAATACTTGGAGTGATTGGATATTGATTTTTTAATCTTATAACTAACACCTCTGTTAGTGGAGAAAAAGGGACGAAGGATTTATTTAGCCTCTATCATGAGCCAAGCCCCATGCTTAGCATTCTCTAACTATTCTATTATTTTGATTCTCACAACTACTCTGAGACTCAGGTGCTGTTTTTATCTCCACTTACACTTGAGAAACTGAAGTAAAGAGAGGTTAAGTGACTATGTTAGGATCAATAGTGTCTGAGGTTAGACTTGAAATCAGTACTTGCTGGATATAGGTACAGTGCTCCATTCACTGTTAGAGAGCTACATCTTTAATGTATGCAAGATACTTTAAATATCTAGCATCATTTGATCCCAACACCAACTTTGTAACATAATTGGCAAACAAGAAAACTACATGACCTTACATTGCTTACAAAAATCACTTATGTCACTCAGTCTCAATTTACTCATCTCTAAAGAGGGATAAAAATAATGATATTATCTCACTCAATTACTGGAAAAATCAAAAGAGAAAATTAGTGGAAAGCTCGTTATTAATATTAAGTCCTACATAAGAATGAACTACAAGGCAATTACCATAATTCATCTAAATTTTCTTATCAACCTTTTTCTCCAAGAATTAATGCACTCTTTTGCACATAGAATACTCATAATCAACATTATTTAATTTTTTATTAGGGCTTTACAGGCACCCATGCTTCAGTGTTCCTTTACTTCCTAAAGAATGATGAACTAGAAAAGCTGCAAGTAGAAGATAAAAATTGTTGCTTAGAAAGCACCTAGATATTGAACAGCAATTTACATACATGATCTCATTTGAACTTTAAGAAAGACAAGTACCACATGGATAACTATGCATTTTAAGAATAAAGAAATAGAAGGAGGCAAGTTACTTACCCATGGGGTAATAGGAAATTAGTGTCTGAGAAAGAAATTTTTTATTTTTCCCCTCCAGATCTCCCTGCTTCCAGGTCCAGTAATATTTCTACTATACCATGTTTCTGGCTACATAAGAACTACAATCTTGGATTAGATATTCTAGAATCTATCTGCCTTGATAAGGCAAAAGGTGGCCAAGACTTGAAAGAGGAGAGTTAGTCAATAAGTTTATATTCCAAGATTGGCCTGGAAGACCTAAGCCTAGGAAGCATGCGATGCTCCTGTTGGGAAACTCTTCACAATTTACTGGGGCAAAGAATTCAAATGTTCCTAGTGGCAGAGAGGTCATTCCTGGCCATTATGATGGCAAGGATGGCAGTACAATTAGCAATGCCCACTCCTACCCTCCATTCAGTTTACCCTCAGGAAACACAAAAGAAAAATGATGAATTATTGAATGACTTGGAAAATTTGATGCATGAGCTGATAACAGAGCACTGAGCCTTATAGTGGAATGTTTCAATGTCAGTAGCTGTAGTCAAGAATGAGGCAGGGACTTTATGCAGATCCAGAGGTCCTGAATCTCTGAGGAGATGGTACTTCCTTGGAGATACATAGAAGTTCTTCTGCCAACTCATGAACAAAACAAGCCATTAATTTGTACTCTGACCTTGGGGGGGGGAGGGCTGGGAGGAAATACATAAGTACCCACAGTGACCCCCTTTTCATAAGAACTTTTTCAGTCTTAGCTTTTTGTTAACAAAATGAGATCAGAAAAGGCCTGGATGTGATCATCAACTAAAGTTGGATTCTAATCCTCTAGCTCTGTGACATTGACCAAATCCCAAAACACCTCCAAGTTTCAGCTCATTCATCTTTGAAATGGGTTTGATAATCTGAGACCAGAATATTATCAAGAGATTTTGATGAAGGGCTACCTAGGCAACTCATTGGATAGAGAGCCAGCCTTGGGTATTGGGTTATGCTGGGTTCAAATCTGCTCTCAGATATTTCCTAGCTTTGTGACTCTGGGCAAGTCTCTTAAATCGAATTGCCCAGTCATTGACACTCTTCTGCCTTACAAGCAATATACAGTATTTATTCTAAGACAGAAAATAAAGGCTAAAAATTGATGAAGATCACTTTTGAAGATCAAATATAATACTGAAAATGAAAGAGAGGTAGGGTGGTGGATAGATCTCCACTCTGTGTGTGTGTGTGTGTCTGTGTGTGTAGGTGTGTGTGAGAGAGAGAGACAGATAGGCAGAGAGAGAGTGAGACAGAGACAGAGACAGAGACAGAGACAGAGACAGAGACAGAGACAGACACATAGAGAGACAGAGCTAGGGAAAAAAGCACTGAACTTGGAATTAGAAGATCTGAGATGGAATTTGAAATCATTGTGCAGCTTTAGGCAAGTCACATATCCTAGAAGAAACTAGATTTTCTCAATTGTAAAATGCAAATAATCATATTTCCCTACTCTTTTATCACCATTGTGAGGAGAGTAATTTTTAAGCTGTCAATTATATTCTTATTATCATAAATAGTATTACTATTCTTTAAAATCTACTTAGCATTCTTAATTTACCTCTTTCGCCATACGCAATCAGATCCTGTCCCACTCTGCTTTATAGTTCCAGTTCTCATTATCTCATGTCCTGAAGGTTCTAGTTCAATGAATGGAAGACAAGTCTTGAGTAATCCTTTGTTGAGGCTTAAGTAGAATCTTTGACAAGCTGCTTCCTGCTATTCTTGAGGACAAGATGCCAGGAAACACAGGAAAGAACACAATGTGGTAAATTAAGAATTTGTTGGCTACTTAAACTCAAGGAGTCAACAATGTCTCAATGCCAATTTGGAAGGTAATCTATCTTAAACCATTGACTTCTGGTATCTACTCTCTGCTACAACATTTCCCTGTATTCACTGTTTATATATTTTATGTTCACTTATATGTATACTTTTATCCAGTAGAATTTCTTTCCTCTTGTTTCCATCCCTGAAACTCACTACATTCATTTCAATTGGTATACCCAGAACCCACACTGGACCTTCTTCAAAATAGTGATATAACAAATTATTGTGGAATTAAATTGCCTTACCATTCCCTTGGACAAATACTGTAAAAATTAAATTAGTCTCTAGTAATAGAAATATTATATTTTATGAGGTTTATTAAAGATTATTAGAAAAATTAAGGAATAAAGAAAACACAAAATAAAAAAACCATGTGCCTAGGGCTGATTAGTCCATTCAAAGCTTACTTTCTACATCTTGCAAATGGCCGAGCAGAGAGAGTGAGAGCATAGAAGAGCGTGAGGTAGGAGTTACTGCCAGTTTAAATACTAATTATGATCTCGCCCAAGTGAAGACTCAGGTGAGATTATAGGGAATTCTGGGAAATACCAAGGACTTCTGGGGATTGAAGTATAGGGTTCAAATCTCCATTTTACATTCTCCCCTGAGATCTGATGAAGACTAGTCTCTCCACTGGGTCTTGTAAACATACCAACTTTGAAATTACAATAATTTGAGGATAAGGGGAAAAGAGAACAAAATCTATAATTGCTAGACATATTGACAAAAAGCCAGTTGGGAGCAGTCCCCTTTGGCATGAAAGTATTCATACAAATAAATGTTCAATCAACCACACCCAAAGTTCATTCTTGATCTTCTCATGTAACTTGTGGTCTGTGGAGGCATCTTCATGGAGTCTTCTCTAAACAGTTCAGTTTCTGGATTTGGAGAGGTAGCATGTCTTTTAACCTAAAATTACTCTCTCAAGGAATTTAAACCTCACAATTTAAAATAGTAATAATTTTTACAGGCATCATTACCATATTTGCATCATGAAAGGAATTTTGAAGAATTGCTTCTTACTTTATTTTTCCACATAGTTTATGTAGAATTGGAGTTACTTGTTCTTTGAATGTTTGGTTGAAATCACCTGTGAATCCATCTGGCTCTGAGCCTTTTTATTATGTAATTCTTTAATGGTTTCTTCAATTTATTTTTCTATTTAATGTTGTTTAAGTACACTTTTTAATCTATTATTAAACTTGGCATAAAAGCTTCACAATCTATTACAGAAAAGCAGAAATATTAAAAGTACTCTTTTTAGAACCTAATGCAATAATGATTATATTCAAAAAAGGGCAGCAGAAAGAATTTTTGGGATGAGATTATTTAATTTCCAATTAATTTTAATTCTTTTATTATTGCATTATGTTCTGAACAGAATGTTTTTTAATATTTCTGCTTTCTTATACTTGATTGTGAAACTTTTGTGTCCTGTTATCCAGGTAATTTTTGTAAATATATCATGTACTGCTTAGAAAAACAATATATTGCTTTCTATTCTCATTAAGTTTTCTCCAGGATTGTGGCATAACTAACTTTTCTAAAATTCTGTTTACTTCCTTAACTTCTTTCTTATTTTTTTAATTTGATTTTTCTAGTTCTGTGAAGGGAAGGTCAAGATTTCCCATTAGTAGAGTTATATTGTCTATTTTCTCCTGCAACTTATGTAACACCTACTTTAGGAATTTAGATATAATGGAATTCAATGAATACATGCTTAATATTGATAGTGTTTCATTGCCTATGATGCCTTTTATTTGGATATAACTTCCTTCCTTATTTTTAATTAGATCATTTTTTTACTTTTGTTTTCTCTGAGAACATGATCATTACCCCTGATTTTTTAACGTTAGCTAAAACTTAATAGATTCTACTCCAACTCCTTATTTTAACCTTGTGTGTTTCTGTGCTTTAAATATATTCCTTATAGACAATATAGTGGAAGATTTTTCTTTTAATCCATTTTTCTATCCTTTTTCTCTTTTATGGACAGGTTTGTCCCATTCATATTAACTGTTATGATTACTAATTTTGTGTTTCCCTCCATCTTATATTTCCCCATTGACCTTTTTCTCTCTATCCATTTGGTCTTTCCTATTCATAAATCTTTTGCTTCCAACAACCACCTTTCCCAATTCACCCTCCTTTTTGTCCACACCACATTTTCTATTATTACTCTTTCCCTCCAAATTTCTATACGATAATGTAGATTTATAAAGCTGATTGAGTGTGGGTGTTATTCCCACTGAGCTAATTCCAATGAAAGTAAAGGTCAGACATTGACCACTGTACCACTAAAATTCTCCAATGAATAGATTCTTAAGTGCCTATTTATATGAGATAATTTATCCTTTTTATCTTTATCTTTCCCTAATCTCATTTTTTCCTCTTTTCCCTCTCTTGATTATTTTGGGGAGATATCAACCATATCTATTCAATTTATTTCTTTCCTTCTTTCAATATATACCTGATACTGTCCTATAGTTATAGAGTTCTTAAGTATCTTTACTGTACATACCTTAACTATTCTAAGTATCTTGAATTTCTTTAAGTACCTTAAGTATCTCAATTATTATAGATCTCTTTAGCTTCTTAATTATCATTTTTTCCTCTATGGATGTGCTTAAGTAAGAATTATTAAAACCCTTGACTGTTCATATTTCCATTTACTTTTTTTATGCTTTTCTAAATTTGGTCATCACACTTTCTTTTCCATTGTTTTTTGAGGAATACCTGAAAGTTCTACATTTCATTAAATATCATTTTTCCTCCTGAAATTTAGCACAGAAATTAATTTATATATATATATATATATATATATATATATATATATATATATATATACAATATATCCATATATGTGGGGTGCTCAGGGAGGAATAGTATCTCTGGTATGGAGGGCTTCTTGTGCCCTCCTATGGCAGCTCTCCAACCTCTGACCCTCACCTGACATCCAGCTCTCACTTGTGGCTCCTAGTAGCTGCTAGCATGCGGCAGAGGCCACACCCCGGGCAACGGCTTCGACAGGCCCTCAGGTCATAGAGCCCTGGTGAACTAAGGCTTTACTCACCCAGCATGTGAAGACTGCTTCGGCCAAACAGATGGAAGAAACCAATAAGAAGGTTCAATGGCTGAGAGGGTGATGCAGCAAAGCTCTGTGGAGTGCTTAGGGCGTGTTGGAGCACAAAAGATGACATGGCCATCAAATTCAGCTGAGGAAGTTTCCAGGTGTAACAATTTTTTCGTGCCACTGGACCCAGACTTCCAACGCCGAGAGAGTGGGACTGTCTCTGTGCATTGACTTTTCCACTTAAATCTCCTTCACCCACAAGTGTCTTTGTGCACACTCATTTATCCTAACCCTGTCCACCCTCTTTAAGACCTGCAGTGATGGGGGAGTGGCGACACAACAGGTGGAGGTGACCACTGGCAGTTGTAGTCACGATCTTGCATGTAGGTGGCCTATTGACTAGTGGTTGTTTGGACCTGTACCCGAGCAGCAGAGATGTTCAGCAGAATCCTGGGTGCCTGAGTAGCCCTCTCAAGGATAGCACTGCTCACCCTATTTAGGGGCGGGGACTAGAAAATGTGTCCCAAAGATTGTCTGCCTTACAAACACCTGGTCAGCACACCGCGGCTGGCGGGTCATCCTTTTAAGTGGTCAAAATCAAAGAAAACAAAATACAAAGAAACTCCTGCTAGGGACTTCCGGTCAAGATGGCGGCTTAGAGAAAGCTAAAATTCAGATCTCTGGAAACCCTTCCCTACCAAAATCAAACTATATGCTCCTAGGGCACCGAAATTCAAAATGATCAACAGCATAGACCCTGGGAACCCTCCTTCTGGACCTGGATAAAAAGGTATGCCCCCCCCCAAAGCCAGAACCCAAGATCATTCGGACCTAAGGGGTAGGCAGAAGGAAGGTCCCAGGACCCATTCTTCCAACCCAGAGCACCAAGTTCAAGGCAGCAGAGGGAACCTCAGAGCCTCAGAGCCGGCTATTCTGAAGGCCTCTTCCTGAAAACAACCTGACTCAGTCGCGGGGGCACCCAGACAGCAGGGAAACAGAGAGAGATGGGGGGAGCCTGTAACCCCTGGTTGAATCCCTCCATCTGAGTCTCATGGAAGGTCCCTGCCTCAAGGCATACTCAGTTCAACCCAGCAAAAGCTAATCTTATCAGGAACCCTAGGAGTTCCAGGAAGCCTCAGTCCCTCCCCCCTCAGAGTGCAGCCTCGGATGGCCGGCAAAGGCAGTGAAACACATTGCGGAGAGTGCCAAGCCAGATTCAAATTGTGGAAGTAAGGCAACGGAGAAGCATCGGGAGGGAAATGAGGAGGGCAGTAACATGGAAGCACCAACAATTCCTGGCTTCCCAGGGAAGACAGAACAACAACTGCATAGAACGGACAATCTGCCTAGGGCTAAAACCTCTGAACACCAGACAGAGATAAGAAAAGCTAGTCCTCCCCACTCAGATAGAGATGGCAAACTCCACAGAAGCACAAAAGCCCCAAAATTCCAAGAAAAACAGGAAGACGGGGGCAATTTTGGACACATTTTATGAAGCAAAAATACAAAATACAGAGGAGATAGGAGAGGAAACACAAGCAAATGCTCCAAAACATTCCAAAGGAAATGGAAACTCTCCACAAACCCATGAAGAATTTGAATCAGAAAGGATCAAAAAGATGGAAGCCCTCTGGGAGGAAAAGTGGGAAATAATGCAAATAAAATTCACGCATCTACACAACCAGTTTGACCAAAGTGAAAAGGAAAACCAGGCTTTAAAAGTCAGAATCATGCAACTCGAATACAACGAGCAAGAATTAATAAAGCAAAGCCAAAAGACCAAGAAATTAGAAGAGAACATAAAATATCTCACTGACAAGGTGACAGACTTGGAAAATAGAGGAAGAAGAGATAATTTAAGAATAATTGGACTTCCAGAAAAGCCAGAAATAAACAGCAAACTTGACATCGTAATACAAGATATAATCAAAGAAAATTGCCCAGAGATTCTAGAACAAGGGGGCAATACAGCCACTGACAGAGCTCACAGAACACCCTCTGCACTAAATCCCCAAAAGACAACTCCCAGGAATGTAATTGCCAAATTCCAAAGCTTCCAAACAAAAGAAAAAATCCTGCCAGAAGCAAGAAAAGACAATTTAGATATAAAGGAATGCCAATCAAGGTCACACAAGACCTTGCAAGTTCCACTCTGAATGACCACAAGGCATGGAACATGATTTTCAGAAAGGCAAGAGAGCTGGGCCTTCAACCAAGAATCAGCTATCCATCAAAACTGACTATATACTTCCAAGGGAAAGTATGGGCATTCAACAAAATAGAAGATTTCCAAGTTTTTGCAAAGAAAAGACCAGAGCCCTGTGGAAAGTTTGATATTGAAAAACAAAGAGCATGGAATACCTGAAAAGGTAAATATGAAGGAAAGGGAAAAGGAGAAAGATGTTATCTTTTTCTTTTACTTAAACTCTCTTTGATAAGGACTACATTTATATCAATCTATGTATATTAACAAGTGGGGAAAATGTAATGTGTAAATAGGGGGAAAAGAAAGACCAAATAGAATAATCTTTCTCACACAAAGATTCACATGGGAAGTGGAGGGGAAGAAAACTCCTATAAGAAGGAGAGGAAGAGAGTTTTTACTTAAACCTTACTCTCAGGGAAATCAACTCTGAGAGGAAAAAACATCCAGATCCATTGGGATCTTGAATTCTATCTTACCCAACAAGGGAAGGGAGAAGGGAAAACCAAGGGGGTAGGGGGGAGGGAACACAAAAAAAGGAGGGAAGAAGAGGGGGGAGGGGGAGGGAACAAAAAGGGAGGGACTAGAAAGGGAAACATATCAAGGGAGGGGACAAGGGGGACTGATTTAAAGTAAATCACTGGACTAAAAGGTAGAGCTGAAGAAGAAAGGTTAGAATTAGGGAAGGATATCAAAATTCCAGAGAGTCCACAAGTGACAGTCATAACTTTGAACATGAATGGGATGAACTCACCCATAAAATGTAGACGAAAAGCAGAATGGATTAGAATCCAAAACCCTACCATATGTTGTCTTCAAGAAACACACACGAGGCGGGTAGACACCCAAAAGGTCAGAATTAAAGGATGGAGTAAGACCTTCTGGGCCTCAACTGACAGAAAGAAGGCAGGAGTGATAATCATGATATCTGATAAAGCCAAAGCAAAAATAGACTTGATCAAAAAGGATAATTATATTTTGTTAAAAGGGACTTTAGATAATGAGGAAATATCACTAATGAACATGTATGCACCAAATAACATAGCACCCAAATTTCTAATGGAGAAACTGGGAGAATCGAAGGAAGAAATAGACAGCAAAACCATATTAGTGGGAGACTTAAACCAACCATTATCAAATTTAGATAAATCAAATCAAAAAATAAATAAGAAAGAGGTAAAAGAAGTGAATGAAATCTTAGAAAAATTAGAATTAATAGACATATGGAGAAAAATAAATAGGGATAAAAAGGAATAGATCTTCTTCTCAGCACCACATGGCACATTCACAAAGATTGACCATACATTAGGTCACAGAAACATAGCACACAAATGCCGAAAAGCAGAAATAATAAATGCAGCCTTTTCAGATCACAAGGCAATAAAAATAATGATCAGTAATGGTACATGGAAAACCAAATCAAAAACTAATTGGAAATTAAACAATATAATACTCCAAAATCATTTAGTTAGAGAAGAAATCATAGAAACAATTAATAATTTCATTAAGGAAAATGAAAATGGCGAGACATCCTTTCAAACCTTTTGGGATGCAGCCAAAGTGGTAATCAGAGGTAAATTCATATCCCTGAGTGAATATATTAACAAACTAGGGAGAGCAGAGATCAATCAATTGGAAATGCAAATAAAAAAACTCAAAAGTGATCAAATTAAAAAACCCCAGCAGAAAACCAAACTAGAAATCCTAAAAATTAAGGGAGAAATTAATAAAATTGAGAGTGATAGAACTATTGATTTAATAAATAAGACAAGAAGCTGGTACTTTGAATAAACAAACAAAATAGACAAAGTACTGGTCAATCTAATTTAAAAAAGGAAGGAAGAAAAGCAAATTAACAGCATCAAAGATGAAAAGGGGGACATCACCTCTGATGAAGAGGAAATTAAGGCAATCATTAAAAATTACTTTGCCCAATTATATGGCAATAAATACACCAATTTAGGTGATATGGATGAATATATACAAAAATACAAACTGCCTAGACTAACAGAAGAAGAAATAGAATTCTTAAATAATCCCATATCAGAAAATGAAATCCAACAAGCCATCAAAGAACTTCCTAAGAAAAAATCCCCAGGGCCTGATTGATTCACCAGTGAATTCTATCAAACATTCAGAGAACAGTTAATCCCAACACTATACAAACTATTTGACATAATAAGCAAAGAGGGAGTTCTACCAAACTCCTTTTATGACACAAACATGGTACTGATTCGAAAACCAGGCAGGTCAAAATCAGAGAAAGAAAACTATAGACCAATCTCCCTAATGAATATAGATGCAAAAATCTTGAATAGGATACTAGCAAAAAGACTCCAGCAAGTGATTAGAAGGGTCATCTGCAATGATCAAGTAGGATTTATACCAGGGATGCAGGGCTGGTTCAATATTAGGAAAACCATCCACATAATCGACCATATAAACAATCAAACCAAAAAAAATTACATGATTATCTCAATAGACGCAGAAAAAGCCTTTGATAAAATACAACACGCATTCCTATTGAAAACACTAGAAAGCATAGGAATAGAAGGGTTGTTCCTAAAAATAATAGACAGTATATGTCTAAAACCATCAGCTAATATCATCTGCAATGGGGATAAATTAGATGCATTCCCAATAAGATCAGGAGTGAAACAAGGATGCCCATTATCACCTCTATTATTTGACATTGTACTAGAAACACTAGCAGTGGCAATTAGAGAAGAAAAAGAAATTGAAGGCATTAAACTAGGCAAGGAGGAGACCAAGTTATCACTCTTTGCAGATGACATGATGGTCTACTTAAAGAATCCTAGAGATTCAACCAAAAAGGTAATTGAAATAATCAACAACTTTAGCAAAGTTGCAGGATACAAAATAAACCCACATAAGTCATCAGCATTTCGATATATCTCCAACACAGCTCAGCAGCAAAAACTAGAAAGAGAAATCTCATTCAAAATCACCTTAGACAAAATAAAATACCTAGGAATCTACCTCCTGAGACAAACACAGGAACTATATGAACACAACTACAAAACACTCTCCACACAACTAAAACTAGACTTGAGCAATTGGAAAAATATTAACTGCTCATGGATAGGAATAGCCAATATAATAAAAATGACTATCCTACCCAAACTTATTCATCTATTTAGTGCCATACCCATTGAACTCCCCCAAAATTTCTTTACTGATTTAGAAAAAAACCATAACAAAGTTCATTTGGAATAACAAAAGATCAAGGATATCCAGGGAAATAATGAAAAAAAAAACACAAATGATGGGGGCCTTGCAGTCCCAGACCTCAAACTATATTACAAAGCAGCAGTCATCAAAACAATTTGGTACTGGCTAAGAGACAGAAAGGAGGATCAGTGGAATAGACTGGGGGAAAGCGACCTCAGCAAGACAGTATACGATAAACCCAAAGATCCCAGCTTTTGGGACCAAAATCCACTATTTGATAAAAACTGCTGGGAAAATTGGAAGACAGTGTGGGAGAGATCAGGAATAGATCAACACCTCACACCCTACACCAAGATAAATGCAAAATGGGTGAGTGACTTGTACATAAAGAAGGAAACCATAAGTAAATTGGGTAAACACAGAATAGTATACATGTCAGACCTTTGGGAGGGGAAAGACTTTAAAACCAAGCAAGACATGGAAAGAATCACAAAATGTAAAATAAATAATTTTGACTACATCAAACTAAAAAGCTTTTGTACAAAGAAAACCAATGTAACTAAAATCAGAAGGGAAACAACAAATTGGGAAAAAATCTTCATAGAAACCTCTGACAAAGGTTTAATTACTCAAATTTATAAACAGCTAAATCAATTGTACAAAAAATCAAGCCATTCTCCAATTGATAAATCGGCAAGGGACATGGATAGGCAGTTCTCAGATAAAGAAATCAAAACTATTAATAAGCACATGAATGAAGTGTACTAAATCTCTTATAATCAGAGAGATGCAAATTAAAACAACTCTGAGGTATAACCTCACACCTAGTAGATTGACTAACATGATAGCAAAGGAAAGTAATGAATGCTGGAGGGGATGTGGCAAAGTGGGGACATTAATTCATTGCTGGTGGAGTTGTGAACTGATCTAACCATTCTGGAGGGCAATTTGGAACTATGCCCAAAGGGCGACAAAAGAATGTCTACCCATTAATCCAGCCATAGTACTGCTGGGTCTGTACCCCAAAGAGATAATGGACAAAAAGACTTGTACAAAAATATTCATAGCTGCCCTCTTTGTGGTGGCCCAAAACTGGAAAAAGAGGGGATGCCCATCAATTGGGGAATGGCTGAACAAATTGTGTTATATGTTGGTGATTAAATACTATTGTGCTAAAAGGAATAATAAAGTGGAGGAATTCCATGGAGACTGGAACAACCTCCAGGAAGTGATGCAAAGCAAGAGGAGCAGAACCAGGAGAACATTGTACACAGAGACTAATACACTGTGGTATAATCGAATGTAATTGACTTCTCCATTAGTGCTGGTGTAATGTCCCTGAACAATCTGCAGGGATCTAGGAGAAAAAAACACTATTCATAAGCAAAGGATAAACTATGGGAGTAGAAACACCGAGGAAAAGCAACTGCCTGACTACAGCAGTTGAGGGGACATGACAGAGGAGAGACTCTAAACGAACACTCTAATGCAAATATTAACAATGTGACAATGGGTTCGAATCAAGAACACATGTGATACCCAGTGGAATCACACGTCGGCTATGGGGGGTGGGGGGGAGGAAAAGAAAATGATCTTTGACTTTAATTAATAATGCTTGGAAATGATCAAATAAAATATAAAATTAAAAAAAAACTCCTACTAGGAGCATGGATCATCAGGACATTACTTGATAAAGAGAATACCCCAAGAACTGAGAGAAGAACAGCTCTAATCCGTAAAGAACTGGCATGATATAACATTGACATCGCAACCCTAAGCGAAACACACTTACTAGAAGAGGGATCACTCATTGAACCCATCATTGGATACACCTTCTTTTGGAAAGGTAGAGCCACAAGTGAAGACAGAATCCATGGTGTTGGCCTGACTATCAAGACCAGCTTGCTCAAACAGCTGCCAGACTTGCCTGTGGGCATCAGCGAGAGGCTCATGAAGATCCGTTTGCCTCTCAGCAAAGACTGGTAGGCCACAATCATCAGTGCATATGCCCCAATGCTGACCAGCATAAAGGAGACCATCAAGGAGTTCTACTCTGACCTGAGTGCCGTCCTGCACTCAGTGCCCTAATGCCCGCATTGACCAGGACCATGAAAGATGGGAATGAGTGTTCAGCAAACACAGCGTGGGCAAAATGAACAACAACGGCCTATTGCTACTCAGCAAATGCTCAGAGTTTGAACTCACCATCACGAACACTGTGTTCAGAATGGCGAACAAATATAAAACAACATGGATGCACCCACGATCAAAACAGTGGCATCTCATTGACTACATCATTGTAAGCCAGCGAGACATCCAGGACGTACTGGTTACCAGAGCCATGAGAGTTGCTGAATGCTGGACAGACAATCTTCAAATGCATATTGCGCCTCATCATCCAAAATGAGCCCAGACAATTCATGCATTTTACAATGTGAGTCATCTTATAGATCAATTTTATCTGCAAACATTCCAGTCCTGCCTGGATGACAGGCTGTTTGCCAAGGGACCACTCACTGGAAGCCCAACTGAGAAATGGAACCAATTCAGAGACGCAGTGAAGGAAACTTCAAAGGCAGTCCTAGGCCCCAAGCAACGCAACCACCAGGACTGGTTCGATGAGAACAACACTGCTATTGAAGACCTGTTGAACAAAAAGAACAAAGTCTTTATTGAATGGCAAAATAACCCAAACTTTGCTCCTAAAAGAACAGATTCAAGTCTCTCCAAGCCACAGTGCAGTGTGAGATCAGGAAAATGCAAGACTGATGGTGGGAAAAAAAGGCAGAAGAAATCCAGCACTTTGCTGATACAAAAAACTACAAACAATTTTTCAGTGCCCTCAAGACTGGATATGGGTCATTAAAATCCGTCACCACCCCCTTGCTATCCTCTGACACTGACACTCTCATAAAAGATAAAAAAGGCATCAGCAACAGGTGGAAAGAACACTTCAGTCAGCTCTTCAACTGACCCTCTTCAGTCTACCAAAGCACCCTTGACCAGATCCCCCAAAACCGCACCATTGAACAACTTGATGTCCCTCCTTCAATAGAGGAAGTCCAAAAAGACATTCAACAAATGAGTTCAGGCAAGGCACCCGGGAAAGACTGGATGCCAACCAAGGTGTACAAGGCCTTAAATGGAAAGGCACTCCAGGCATTCCACATAGTGCTGACCAGCATATGGGAAGAGGAAGACATGCCCCCAGAACCCAGAGATACCTCCATCGTAGCCCTACACAAGAACAAAGGTGCATGAGCAGCCTGTGACAACTACAGAGGCATCTCACTACTCTCCACTGCTAGAAAGATCCTCGCCCGTGTTATACTCAACAGGGTCTTGTCATCTGTCTCAGAGCAGAACCTGCCTGAATCACAATGTGGTTTATGACCAGATCACAGCACAATCGACATGGTTTTTACGGTGAGGCAAATGCAGGAAAAATGCCTTGAGCAGAACCTGAGTCTCTATATTGTCTTCATAGACCTAACTAAGGTATTTGACACAGTAAACGGGGACGCATTGTGGGTGATCCTTAGCAAGGTCGGTTGCCCAGCAAAATTCATCAAACTGATCCAGCTCTTTCATGTCGATATGACAGGGAAAGTCCTCTCTGGTGGAGAGACTTCCGACCGCTTCAACATCTCCAATGGCATGAAACAAGGCTGCGTCCTTGCTCTGGTTCTATTCAACCTATACTTCACCCAAGTATTACGACAAGCTGTGATGTATCTAAACCTGGGCGTTTATATCAAATACCATCTGGATGGCTCACTATTTGACCTTCGCCACCTGACTGCAAAAAGAAAGACAACAGAGAGACTCATCCTGGAAGCTCTCTTCGCAGATGACTGCTCTCATGGCCCACCAAGAAAATCATCTTCAAACCATTGTGGACAGGTTCTCTACAGCAACAAAACTGTTTGGCCTGACCATTAGCCTTAGCAAAACAGAGGTGCTGTTCCAACCCACACCAGGGAGGCCAACTAACCAGCCATGCATAGCTATCGATGGCACACAGCTTTCCAGTGTTAGCACTTTCAAGTACCTGGGCAGCACCATCGCCAATGACGGGTCCCTAGACCATGAGATCTATGCTAAGATTCAAAAGGCCAGCTGGGCACTCGGGCAGTTGTGTTCCAAAGTCCTCCAACACAGTGGTGTAAGCCCTGCGATGAAGCTGAAAGTATATAACACAATAGTCCTCAGCTTCCTCATGTATGGTTGTGAGATATGGACACTGTACAGGAAGCACATGAAAAAGCTGGAACAATTCCATCAATGTTCTCTCTGATCAATCATGAGGACCCAATGGCAGGACCGAAGCACCAACCAGGAAGTCCTCGGCAGAGCCAACTCCACCAGTATTGACGTAATGGTCCTCAAAACCCAGCTATGATGGTCTGGACACGTCATCTGCATGGACCCACAGTGAATACAAAGACAGGCATTCTATGGTGAACTGTCAGCTGGACTCAGGAAGCTAGGTCAACCAAAGGAAAGATACAAGGATCAGCTAAAGTTAAACTTGAAGTGGGCTGGCATTACACCAAAGCAACTAGGCAGATTAGTTGCACTCAGCACTGCTCTCAAAATGGTTACTTTTCACAGTCACACAAGCTTTTGAAATGTATGTAGGCCTGATTTTTTCAAATTCTTGACAAAATAGGTTAGAAAACCTGGCTGGCTCTGCCAAAAACTGTAATATTTATTGGGAAAGGAAATTGGATTTGGAAAACAAGGGTAAAATATGGGAGGTTTGTATGAGGTAAGGGGGAGGTTGAGGGGAGAAAGGGAATATTGCTTTGTGAGGCAAGGGAGGGAGATGCCCCCTGCTGAGAGGAAACAGCAGGGGTCTGATAAGGACTATTTGTCCTGAAATGACTGACCTGAAGTTCATCTCCCTCTATGACCAGAAAAGATAGTCCACTTATCTGACTGCAAATTCAAATAACATAAAGTTTAATAACTAGTTGGGGTTGGAGTTTTTCTCAGCTTCAGACCTGAGGCCAGGCCCCAGAGGCTGGCAGAGAGTTTGTCCCACTCTCGTCTACTCTCGTTCTAATTCAGAATCTTAGCAGTACACAGAAAGCAAATAAGAACAATTCTAACCTTTAGAAGCCTGTGTCTTTTGAGCTGAACCAAGAAGATCATGTCACTCCAGACTGGGCTGAACAAGCTCCTCTCTCCTCCAACACCAGGACCCCAGTCTTCCCCCGGCAAGAAGGAAGTGCTAGTCACAAGACCCAAATGCCACTCCCAGTTGGCCCTTCCCCCATACAAACCATTAGTCTAGTTTCCTTTCCACATCCTCCTACTTTGATTCCATCTGGAAATTTGATAAGAAGGTCTTGATGTATTTGTCTAAGGGAGTGGTAAGGCAATTTAATTCTACAATAATTTGTTATATCACTATTTTGAGGAAGGCCCAATGTGGGTTCTGGGTATGCCAAGTGAAATGAATGTAGTGAGTTTCAGGGATGGACCCACGAGGAAAAAATTCGATTGGATAAAAGTACATATATAATGAACATAAAATATAAAAACAGTGAAAGAAAGAAAATGTTGTAATGGGGAGTAGATACTAGAAGTCAATGGTTTAAGATAGATCACCTTCCAAACTGACACTGAGACATTGTGGACTCTTTGAGTCTAAGGAGCCAACAAATTTTTAATGTGCCACATTGTGTTCTTTCCTGTATTTCTTGGCATTTTGTCCTCAAGAATAGCAGGAAGCAGCTTGTCAAAGATTCTACTTAAACCTCAACAAATGATTACTCCAGGCTTTTCATCCATTCATTGAACTAGAACCTTCAAGACATGTGACATGGAGGACTGGAGCTATATAGCATGATCTGATTGAGTCTGGGGAAAGAGGTAAATTAAGAATGCTAAGTAGATTAAAAAAATAGTAATAATATTCATGATAATGAGAATATAATTTACAATTTAGAAATTACTCTCCTCACAATGGTCCTGAAAGATGCTCATTTGCATTTTATAATATAGAAAATCAAGATTCATCTAGGATATATGACTTGCATAAAGCTGCTCAATGATTTCCAATTCCATCTCAGATCTTCTAATTCCAAGTTCAGTGATCTTTTCCCTAACTCTGTCTCTCTATTTCTCTGTCTCTATCTCTGTCTGTGTCTGTGTCTCTGTCTCTGTCTCTCTCTCTCTCTCACACACACACACACATACACCTACACACACACCCATACACACACAGATTGGAGATCTATCCACCCACCCTACCTCTCTTTCATTTCCAGTATTATATTTGATCTTCATCAAACCTTTTTTTTATCCTTTATTTTCTGTCTTAGAATAAATACTGTATGTTGTTTGTAAGGAAGAAGAGTGTCAATGACTGGGCAATTCAAGTTAAGTGACTTGCCCAGAGTCACATAGCTAGGAAACATCTGAGACTAGATTTGAACCCAACATAACTCATACCCAAGACTGGCTATCTATCCAATGAATTGCCTAGGTAGCCCTTCATCAAAACCTCTTCATAATATTCTGGTCTCAGATTATCAAACCCATTTCAAAGATGAATGAGCTGAAACTTGGAGGTGTTTTGGGATTTGGTCAATGTCACAGAGCTAGAGGACTAGAATCCAACTTTAGTTGATGATCACATCCAGACCTTTTCTGATCTCATATTGTTATTTTGTTAACAAAAAACTAAGAATGAAAAAGTTTTTATGAAAAAGGGGTCACTGTGGGTACTCATGGATTTCCTCCCAGCCCCACCCCAAGGTCAGAGTACAAATTAATGGCTTGTTTTGTTCATGAGTTGGCAGAAGATTTTCTATGTATCTCCAAGGGAGTACCATCTCCTCAGAGATTCAGGACCTCTGGATCTGCATAAAGTCCCTGCCTCATTCTTGACTACAGCTACTGACTTTGAAACATTCCACTATAAAGCTCAGTGCTCTGTTATTTGCTCATGCATCAAATTTTCCAAGTCATTGTCAGTTTTCTTTTGTGTTTCCTGAGGGTAAACTGAATAGAGGGTAGGAGTGGGCATCACTAATTGTACTGCTATCCTTGCCATCATAATGGCCAGGAATGACCTCTCTGCCACTAGGAATATTTGAGATTTTTGCCCCAGTAAATTGTGAGAAGTTTCTCCAACTGGATCATCACATGCTTCCTAGGCTTAAGTATCCCAGAACAATCCAGAATTTAAAGTTATTGGCTAACTCTCCTCTTTCAAGTCTTGGCCACCTTTCTCCTTATCAAGGCAGGTAGATTCTTGAATATCTAATCCAAGATTGTAGGTCTTATGTAGCCAGAAACATGGTATAGTAGAAATATTACAGGACCTGGAAGCAGGGAGATCTGGAGGGGAAAAATAAAATCTTTTCTTTCTCAGACACCAATTTTCTATTACGCCATGGGTAAGTAACTTGCCTCCTTCTATTTCTTTATTCTTAAAATGCATAGTTATCCATGTGGTACTTGTCTTTCTTAAAGTTCAAATGAGATCACGTATGTAAATTGCTTTTGAACATCTAGGTGCTTTCTAAGCACCAATTTTTATCTTCTACTTACAGCTTTTCTAGTTCATCATTCTTTAGGAACTAAAGGAACCCTGAAGGATGGGTGCCTGTGAAGCCCTAATAAAAAATTAAATAATGTTGATTATAAGTATTCTACGTGCAAAAGAGTGCATTAATTCTTGGAGGAACAGGTTGATAAGAAAATTTAGATGAATTATGGTAATTGCCTTGTAGTTCATTTTTATGTAGGACTTAATATTAATAAAGAGCTTTCTACTAATTTTCTCTTTTGATTTTTCCATTAATTGAGTGAGATAATATCATTATTTTTATCCCTCTTTAGAGATGAGTAAATTGAGACTGAGTGACATAAGAGATTTTTGTAAGCAGTGTAAGGTCATGTAGTTTTCTTGTTTGCCAAGTATGTTACAAAGTTGGTGTTGGGATCAAACGATGCTAGATATTTAAAGTACCTTGCATACATTAAAGATGTAGCCCTCTAACAGTGAATGGAGCACTGTACCTATAATCAGCAAGTACTGAGTTCAAGTCTAACCTCAGATGCTATCTGATCCTAACAAAGTCATTTAACCTCTCTTTACTTCAGTTTCTCAAGTATAAATGGAGATAAAAACAGCACCTCAGTCTCAGAGTTGTTGTGAGAATGAAAATGATAGAATAGTTATAAAATGGTAAACATAGTGCTTGGCTCATTCATAATAGATGCTATATAAATCTTTCATCCCTTTTCTTCACTAACAGAGGTGTTAGTTATCAGATTAAAAATCAATATTCAATCACTCAAAGCATTATATTTTATAAGATTATTAATAATCACTTGAAGTAGAGGAAAGTAAAAACCATCAATAAAAAGCAATTTCCCAGACCATGAAAGTGGGAGAAGAGAAAGAGGGCAGAGTTACAGAAACTTTTATAAACAAAATGTAAGGATGAAATATGGGGACAAACGGGGAATTCTGGGAGTACAAAGTCTTGGGGTACAAAATTCTAATTACACATAGTTCTTATTATCTTACTCCCTCTTACCTTCCAGCCTTCTGTTCTGTATTCAAAGTACATTCTACCTTTAGAGAAAATAGATGTTAAATATGAATTGAGCAGCTCTGATTTTACTGTCATTCATTGTAATTTTCTTGAGAATCTGTCCAATGTCTTATTTGATTATCCTTTCTTTCCTTAAATATTCAATTAGAAATACTTCCATTTCTAAAGTGTTTAGTTTTCTGGACTTACTTTTGTTCATCCTGAGCCCAAACACTTCTCTAACTCTGATACTATAATTTATCCTTTTTTACCTGTCTTTTTTTCTTTTCTGAATTTTTTTATATCTCTCTATGTAATTAACATTTTTCCATCTTTTATCTTCAAAATTTCATATTTGAGATCTTTTGATCATGTCAGAGTTGAACTCCCAATTAATGTAATCAGTGGGTTCCTACATTTGTCATCCCCTGGAAAACCTGGAATTAAGTAAAGTGCATTTCTGATCATTTCTAATTTTCTTTTCTTTCTTTATTGCCAACTTTAGAATAATTTAATTACTTTCTCCCTACTTCTATGATATTTCCATTATTTTTATTCCTTATAATAATCAAATTAAGTACAGAATTTCCTTATATTGTTTTCTTCACTTTTGAACTTTTGATGGATCAAAATAATATTTTGAGTAAGGAATCAGTAGCTGTTCTATGAGAAGACACAATGATACAAAAGCAAATAGATGATAATAGAAAGAAACACACATAAAGAGAAACGTGCAAACAGAGACAAAGAGACAAATCAAAGAAAAGAGACAAAAAGACAGACAGAGATGGAAACAATACAGAGATGTAGAGGAGAAATAGTTCTATTCAGAGATAGAGACAGAGACAGATAGAACAAGAGAGGACATTCCAGAAGACACTCAGGTAATTCAAATCCTCTATAACTAATAGATTTTATACCAATCTTGTGTTGTTTAGCAAATTCCCTATGCACTTCCTTTTCCAATATTGAAGCTCTCTCTATATAACATTATTGGTTTCTACTTTGTTTTTCCATTATGGGTCCTTCATTTCCCCAGTGTTTAGGTTCCAACAGAAGAAATCAATAAAAAGGTGATGTTCCTTTTATCCTAAAAAAGCTAAATTGTTCTGTATTTTGCTTTCTGATTTACTATGGCCTGATCAACCAGAGAGAAAAGCACAAAATATATTTTCAAAAAGACTGGAAAAAATAAATCAGAAACTCAAATTACAGTAAATTAATTCATATGAAAAACTTTCTAAACTATGATTTGAGAAATTATTTTTTCTTTTGATGAATGATTCCAGAGTAGAGGAGAAAGTCATGTTAGCAGTTAAAAAACTAAGAATTGATTTTGAAAACCAAAGAATAGTGATTTTAAATTTTTGTCCCTATATTAGCTGAAATTCATGAGCCTTAAAATGGTTAGATGCTATGGAATAAGTGCTAATATTCCAGGTATTATTACTTGAATATTTTGAGTGAAATCACATGGTCCAGGAATAGTTGGATTGATTTTAATGAAGCAATCAGTATGTCATATTTTATTTATATATCTTTGATTTGGAATCAAAACAAGGTGTTAGGTCAAATTACCTCAGCTCTCCAACTTATTTAACAAAAACAAGTTAATTCATGGCTTTTGAAAGTATTACCACAGATAAGACTTGACTGTTAAATTATATTTAGTAAGTTCTCTAATTATTAAACAAAGACTCAGGAACTGATTAGATTCTAATTGATTGGGCTTTTGGGTAGGGAAAAAATTTGATACAGCTCATAGAAAAGATATAAAAATATGTTTTTAAAAATGCATTTTGATATATTGGGATTTTAAATTTTTCTTTCTACATTGATCAGTTGAGATTTAAATACCCTGTCAACCAAAAAATAATAATCAGGACTACCAGAGTAATTCAAAACTCTTTGGTCATCAGCATACATGGCCAGGGCTAGGGTACCTGGGAGCAATCTGGATACAACAGGAAAGACTAAGGAGACTGAAAGGGTACTTAAGGTTGGATTGTTTCAGGTAATCCTTCCCAGAGTGATTGAAAGATAGTCCACAGTTAAGTACCTTCTTAAAAATCCAGTTTTTCAGGTGAGAGGGACAGATTCCAGGAGCTAAGTGAAACCTAAATATAGTCAATTCATCCCATCCAATCTTTTGAGTTCCTTGTTCCAACTTCTAAGAGAGTCAGAAATGGGAACAACCAAAATGATGCTGCCAGTTCATTGGCAATTATAAATCCAGATTTAATGTAATACTGAAACTAAATCATATTTTGATATCATTAACAGTGAAGTGAGTTTTTTTTCCGACTGAGTTATAATTTTATTGAATCAGCACACAAGGCACTTGTTATTTGACATTAAAAATGATAATAATAGTAAACTCATGGCTTAAGAAAAGGCCTCTGTTTAAATCCCATCCATGTCATTTTGCTAGCCATGTGACTTCTCCTCTGTCTAATGGATAAATGAGACTCTAACATCCAAAAGATTTAACATCCTGCATGGATATGGCAAAAGCTATATAAAGTAACTATGATTGTTATTGTCATTTTCATTTCATTAATAGAATGTAATTTCTTGAAAGCAGATCATTTATACAATGTTTTATATGTGATAAATTCATGGGAAGAGTTAAACTTAAGCCTAAACATATTTATTTTTTTATGTTAAAAACTCTCTTAACTTCCATCTTAAGAGCAATACTGTGTATTGATTCCAACACTGAAGAGTGGTAAAGGCTAGGCAATGGGGGTTAAGTGACTTATCCTGAGTTACAGAAATAGGACATTTCTGAATCCAGATCAGAAACCAGGATGTCTTGTCTCTAGGCCTCACTCTTAATTCACTGAGACAACTAGTCACCATCAACTAACCAAATTTAACCAAAACTGAAGCAATTTGGTATAAGAGTATTTGAAGATGGGTAACAATCTTTTGTTTCCCATTAAAAATTTTTAATATCATATACGATAAGGTAAAATTTGTTAAACTACTACAAAGACACGATAAAATTATTTCTCTTTAATCTGGTTTTTGATGGATTCTGAACTAAATTTTTAAAGGAGGTCACAAATATATTTGGAAAAGCAATGATATTATTTTATCAGCCCTGTTTTTAATTGGCCTTAATATTTTAGGCATTGTTGTAAGGAAATTTAATTCTGATTGTGAATTAAATTCTAATTTTGAAGCACTGTTTTGTTCTGAAGCGATTTGATTACTTTATGAAAATGGTAAAATAATTTCTTGTTAATGTATAATGCTGATGTTAAAACTCAAGAGGAATTTTATTGGCTATATATATTTTACATAGTTAAGAATTTATTTGATACTGTACATGCTTGACTATGCATATTTGTTTTTGGTTTTTTAGCTGAAAGAAGTCATTTATTTTTTACTTACTCATTTAATTATACGTAGAAACAACTTTTTAACAATTGCTATTTGACCTTTCCAAATCCAAATCTCTTCCTCCATTTCTTCCCCTCTTTGTCCCTTAGATCTTTAGCAGAATCTCATCTTCCTGTTGGGGGAAAGAGGAGGTTAAAGTGAATAACTAAAGATCAGGTGATTATTTATACATAAACATATATGTTCATATATCTGTATATATCAAATCTAATTGCTTCTCATGTGACAGAAAGGCACAGAACATATTCTAACACTAAGTTGCAGATATCAGATATATATCAATTTTGTTTAAAATAAAAGCAGCTAACTCTAAATATATCCTTTATGTTAATAACATCAGAATCCTAAGGTTTGAGCTGGTTCTCACAATATGACATAGCTTTTGGCTGTACAAAATTTTTGTGACTATTAAATTGTATTAAAATTTATTTTTAAGCAATTTTAGAGAAAATTATTGCCTGTGATCTGGAATGCCAGATCATCTAGAAATTGCTCTGAGAGCATGATTCCAGAAAGTCTAAGAAGGGGAACATGAAACCAATAGAAGATGTCTCCAGAAATCAAACAGTTAAATTATGAGACTCTGAATCCTTGGATGTAATGACCTGAAAAATGGGAGTTGGGTTACATGTTCCTTTTATATATTTTATTTTGTTTATAAGATTCTTGTGCCAAAATGAGGAGTGTCCCCTATTACTGTTTCAATCATTTTCATCATGTTAAGAAATACTCAAACATGGACCCTTCATAGAAAGTATAGTACTTTCATGCCCTTCTGTATCCTGGTGAGACAATTCTGTCATATGTTGATATATCTGAAATGAGAGACTGTCTCTCAATGAATCAGAGGGGGGTGTGTGGAAAATCAGTATTGAATTGTGACATTTTTGTGAAATAACTTTCCCTTTATTACTCCCTACAAGGTCAGGCTGAAACTTCAGACTTCCAGTTTGCCCCCAAGTTATTAGAGTAGACTGGAGCTTCCTTTCCTTTATTAAGATAAAAGAACTCAGGGCAAGGCAGATCAGCCAATGTGGACCCTGATCCAGTTGAAAGATTAAGAGTGAGTTGAGCAGTCATGGTGAACTCACTTAAAGTACAGTGTTCTGGTCACACAGCAGCATTTGCTGGAGTCTTCTGGGTCTTGGAAAACATTCATTCCCCCATGTGTCGAAGTAATAAGAGAGAAATCAAGAGTCCCTACGTCCATTTTCTGTTTTGAAATTGTTACCAACAAGGAACTTTGAGGAGAGGTCCTAATATCAAGCTGTCAGACCACTCAGAAGAAGAACACAACTTCCTTTGTAAGTAAGATAGGATTAACTCATGTTCTTTTTCACTTAGGAGTCTGGCAAGAGAGCCATTCTCTGTTAGTATATATGTGCATTTGTTAAAAACCAATGTTACTTCTGGAGAAATGGCTTCATATTCATAATTGATTAAAAATTTGAATCTTTCAATATCCAGATTGATTTTCACATAATAGAGATTCTAGTTGATTTTTTTTTTTGTTTGCTATATTTGTTAGGATCCAAATTGGCCACTACAGTTATATGTGTCAAATCTTTCCTTCTTCCCATTTAACCAGATCTTTTGCATTTCTGGTTTTATGTTATATTTCTAGAGGTGACTCCTGGTCAGGTATAAGCTGATGTAGATGACCTCTGAGGAACTATCCTGAATTTAGAGTTTCTGATTCGATTTTTGGGATTGATTTCTGGGAATGGAATATGGATTTGTCTGATGGCCATAAGTCACCTTAGTCTAGTTTGAAGGGGACTGTTACTACTGGTTAATTGGTGAATAAATAAACATTTATTAAGGGCCTACTATGTGCTTAGCACCATGCTTAACATTATGAATACAAAGGAATGTAAGACATGGTCCCTGCCATCAAGGAGATGGCATTCTGTAGCCTATATAAGTGAATAGTATAAACTGAAGATAATGAAAAAGGTTGAAGACATTTGTGATGGATGAAGAAAGCCTTCTTGCAGTAGAATTTTAGCTCAAACTTGAAGGAGGCTAAACCAAAAATTGGTGATTTCTCTGTGACCCAGACAACTAGATCATGAGTGGAAGGACAAAATGCCCTTATTTGTGGCTGCCTTCTGCTTCCACAGTGGCACTGGTGGAGAACTGAAAAAGAGGTAGGTGGAGTGAAGGAACCAAATCTAAGAATCAAACTTTTATAATTAAATGATTTATCATGATTGCTCCATGTCTTAATTCCCACCTTTTCCACTTTACTATATCTCTCACAATTATAGAACTGGTGTCCAATGCCAACAGTTCTCTTTCAGAAACCAGTGACATCAGTCCATTCATAGACTTTACAACCACAAAGATTCTGGGACTAAGCAGTATTCTTGTGAATTCACAGCCAACTATATTTTGATCCTCTCTTTCCTTCTCTCCATCTCTTAACTTTCCTCCTATTTTGTTCCTCTGTCTTCTTTTTTATTCCTCTTTTGTTCTTGTCCAGAATGAAGTATATTTGTAAGAAAAGGTCTAATTTTCCAACTTTGACCAACAATAATCCCTCTGCTGCTGCTGATTTTTGCCAGAGAACAAAGTATTTCCCTTTTCTGAAGTTAGAAATGCAACTTTGGGGATTAAGTTTGTAGCAGAGTGAAAAAAAAGATAGAAATTAATATATGAAAGAATATATAAGAAACTTGATCAATAAATTTTCTGAACCTAGACTCTAAATATGATAACCACCTAGACAGATGTTCTCTGCTCCTTAATTCCTTACTTCTAGCCCTCCCATAATATCTGTCTCTGAGCATTTGTATGTCTTAGAGTCTGAAAAGTTGATTTTTCTGATGGTTCTTTTTTGCAGATGAATGACATCACTCTCAAATGATATTTATGGAGAATAGATCTGAAATAAATGAGTTCATCCTCCTAGGATTAACAGATGTGCCAGAGCTTCAGACTCCACTCTTCATAATGTTCACCCTCATCTACCTCATTACCATAGTAGGGAACCTGACAATAGTAGCTCTGATCTCCTTGGATACCCACCTCCACACACCCATGTACTTCTTCCTTAGTAACCTCTCTCTGGTGGATTTTGCCTACTCTTCAACTGTTACTCCCAAAGTGATATCTGGGCTCCTCACAGGGGACAAGGTCATCTCCTATAACGGATGCGCTACACAAATGTTATTTGTTGCAGCCTTTGCTGCTACTGAAAGTTTCCTCTTAGCCTCCATGGCCTATGATCGCCATGCAGCTGTGTGTAAGCCACTACATTACACCACTACAATGACTTCAACAGTGTGTGCATATCTGGCCAGTGGGTCTCACCTCTTTGGTTTTTTGTACTCCTCCATACTCATAGGACATACATTTAGCCTTTTCTTCTGCAGGTCCAATGTGGTCCATCACTTTTTCTGTGATCTTCCCCCTCTCCTAGCTCTTTCTTGCTCAGATGTTCACATTGTTGAGTTGATAATCTTTATCTCAGGCCCATTTACTATCTTTTTCCCAATTCTTGTCATCCTTGCCTCCTATTTGTTAATCTTCATCACCATCCTGAAGATACGTTCTGCTGAAGGCCGCCAGAAAGCTTTCTCCACCTGTGCTTCCCATCTCACAATAGTGGTTATATATTATGGGACAATCATCTTCATGTACTTCCAACCCAGCTCAACACATTCAAAGCACATAGACAAAATAGTGTCAGTATTCTATACCATAATCATCCCCATGTTGAACCCTCTTGTCTATAGTCTGAGAAACAAAGAGGTCAAGAATGCTTTTAGGAAAGTTGTAACTGGACAGAAACTTTAATTAGATTATCCTTTTTCTTAGAGAGAAAATCCTATCTGTGGATTCCTCCTTCTTGGATCTAACCTTCAAGTCAGTACATTTTTTAGACACAGAAGTATAATTTAAATATTTTTAGAGCCAACACAACATAGAAAATATCATAAACAGAATTAGAAGAGATTTGAATTTAAATTTTTCAGTTATTTTCATGTTGTGTTACCTTAGGCAAGTCACTTTATAGTTTCAGCCTCAGTTTCTTCCTGCTTGAAGGTCCTTAATAGCATTCCTTCTTTTAGAAGATTTTTTGTGGGTGGTATCTAGGTGGCAGCTTGATCGCTTAGAGGATTGAGAGGGAGTCCCAAGGAAGGGAGGTCCTGGGCTCAAAACCAGCCTCAGACACTTCCTAGCTATGTGCCACTGAGCAAATAAGTCACTTGACCCCCACTGCCCCAGCCTTACCATTCTTCTGCCTGAGAACTAATACCCAGTATTGATTCTAAGATGAAAGGTAAGGGTTTAAAAATAGATTGTTTTGTGGAATTAATGATATTTATGCTTCCATAGATATAAACATAATCATGATGTAGTGATTATAGGTATACTTCTAGAAAAAAGGAAAATTAACTATATAATCATTGGGAAAAATGTTAATCTGGTCATCAGATTTTAATCTACCACAGGATTTTTCAATGGACGTTAGTCAATTCTATGTTTTCTCTGTAGTCCTGGGTTTAGGACATTCCCTTTCTGTGACAAGCCAAACAAAGCCCAAGTTTCGTCTAATTGGAATCAATTAGAGTCTTAGTTTCATTTCCATCATTGGACTGCTTCTGCTATTTTATGTAAAATAGCAGACTATGTAAAATAGCAAACTAAACGAAAGAGTTTCTCTCACTGTTAGGTGGATCTTTGGCTAATGAAGAACCTTGGATCTCTTTTTTTATTTTAAATTTTATTTTATTTTCTTCCCTTTTATCTCTTAATTGACTATAGCTAGACTTACTAATAAATCAGTTCTGTTCAGATCTCTGTGCCTCTGTTTCTCTTTATCACAGTTTTATCAATAGTAAGCTAACAAGAATCAGAAAACTTATCTAAAGTTTATCTTCTAAGATTAAACCTAGTTTTTGTGAACCCAGAAGTCTTGGTTGGACTTATGTAAAGTCCTACACAGTAGGTCTTTGGTGTTCCTTCCCTTTCTTGGTCTCAGACAAAATTGTGTCAGTATTCTATAGCATGGTCATTCCAATGTTGAATCCTCTGGTCTATAGTCTGAGGAACAAAGATGTCAAGAATGCATTTAGGAAAGCTATGAGGGGACAACAACTTTACTTACATCATATTTTTTCTTAGAGAAAAACCCAGATTGGCAACTTACTCCCGCTGAGTTCCATCCCCTAAGTCAGGCTATTTTTCTTATGCACCCAGAAATATAATTTAAATTTTTTTATTCACTATCATATAGCAAGAATTGTCATAAAATTGGAGTTAGGAGAGTTCTGAATTTAAATCCTGTATCAGATTCTTTCCTGTTTTTAACCTTAGAAAAGTAACTTAAGGTCTTAACCTCATTTTCTTCAAGTCTTAAAGGCCTTGATAGTATCCCATCTCTTATAGGATTGTTGCATGTAATGAATGATGTTTGTGAGTGTGCACACATTCCCAGAAACATGATACAATAATTCTGTCTATTATTCTTCTAGAATGAGGAAGATCAGGTAAATAGTATTTTAAATAGTATATTACTTGGACAGCGAATGTCAATGAGCTAATTGGAGATGGTAATGGCACTCCTTATTTATCAGCCCCTAAACCAAAAGAAGTGAGTCAAGATGTTCATAATGTTTGTCCCACCATGAGAATTTCCAGGTGATATAATTAAATTCTGTTTTCCTTGTGATCTTGAGTCACAATAATCCTTACTCTGAGTCAATGTATGAAAAATTCTACACTTCATTTCTGAGTGCTCAATCATGGTTTCTGTCTTATTTGCATCATTGGATTGCTTTTGTTGCCTTATTTAAATAATTACATAAAAGAGCTTCTCTAATTGTCAGATTCATCCTTAGGTACCAAGGAACTTTGGATCCATTTTATTGTCTAGGCTTACTGATAAGTTGAATTTGCTCAATTATTTGCATTTCTGTTTCTATTTATCATAGATTTTTATTGTTGTAGTAATGAGCTAATAAGAGAGAAATCTTTTTCAGGTCATTTTCCTGGACTAAGCATGGTCTCTGTGATCCCAGAAGTGTTGGTTGGGATTAAGGGACTTTGGTAGGTCTTTGGTATTCTCTCTTTCACTTGGATTCCACACCTTTTCCTGTGAGGATCTGCTTTATTTTGGTCACAAATCAATTAGCAACACTTTAATCTAAAGGAGTGGTTTATCTTAAAAGGTTCAGTTGATATTACTGAGTCATAAGAATAATATTAATCAATAGTAAGGCATGAAAGTAAAAATATCAATGCTTTTAGGACCACATTGACAATTATTTTGTTCCAAATAAGTGGCATTATGACATTTTCTATGCTTCTGTTTTCAGAGTATATATGAATTTTTATTCAGGTTTGGGTGTGTGAAAATTTTTTATATTTTATTTGAATATTAACTCCTTTTGTTTATTTTAACTCAATCAATGAAGAACATAGAGTGTCCCTCCTTTCACAGTTATTCATGAAGAACATTTTACTAATAAAGGAAGTTCATACCCTCAAAGACCAGAAGTGAATCCCTCAAGCACTGACCACTTTAGGCAGTTCTAGACAAATTAAGAAATTATGATGGGTTCCTGAGATGTGACATGGGAGAATTTTTGGGTGGAGAAAAGTACTTATAAGGTGAGATACAACAGGAAATTATTCATTCTCATTTTGGACTCTGATTTTATATTCTCATTTTGCATGTGGCTTCTGATTTCAGCTTCTTGATTCAGACTTTGCATTCTTGTGGACATTAGGATTTATATTCCTGTGTTGGTACCATGGGCTGAAGATGGATGGTTACTCTGATTAGACTTTTGCCTTATTGGCATTAGAGACTACCTTTTGTGGCTCAGCCTCTTCGGCATTGACCTTTTGCTTGGTGAAATGCTTGGCTGAAGAAACTCTTGTGGGCTGGTGAGATTCATATATCGATTCAGACTCATGATCTAGAGACACTCAATTCTGAATTTAGTATATTTATCTAGGCAATATTTTCTATCTCATCCTACATTTCCTTCTCTTTATTTCTCTAAATTGCTATAATAAAGCTACTAAAGCTACTAATGGCCTCATAACTTAAGTGTTAATTTTTGTAAATGGCAACCACAACAACCTTTTTTACTCTTAATTTCACCAAAACCAATTTTAACTATTACAGGTATCACATTTTAGGAAGGACTTTGAAAAATATATAGCCAATAAAATTCAGGCTCAGTGAATTAAGAGTCAGGGCTAGAGACAGGACATCCTGGGTTCTGATCTGGATTCAGAAATGTCCTAGTTATGTAACTCATGATAAGTCACTTAACCCCCACTGCCTAGCCTTTACCACTCTTCAGTCTTGGAATCAATACACAGTATTGCTCTTAAGATGGAAGTTAAGGGGGTTTTTAGATAAAAAATAAATTTGGTTGGGCTTAAGCTTAATCCTTCCCATGGATTTATCACATATAAAATATTGTATAAAAGATATGCTCTCGAGAAATTACAGTCAATTAATGAAATGAAAATTACAACAACAGTCATAGTAAATATATATAGCTTTTTACATATCCCAGCAGGATGTTAAGCCCTTTGTGTGTTAGAGTCTCATTTATCCATTAGACAGAGAAGTCACATGGTTTGCAAAATGACATGGATGGGATTTTAACTGAGGCCTTTTCTGAAGCCATGAGTTTACTATTATTATCATTTTTAATGTCAAATAACAAGTGTCTCGTGTGCTGATTCAATAAAATTATAACTCAGTAGGAAAAAAACAACTTCACTGTTAATGATATCAAAATATGATTTAGTTTCAGTATTACATTAAATCTGGATTTATAATTGCCAATGAACTGGCAGCATCATTTTGATTGTTCCTATTACTGACTCTCCTAGAAGTTGGAACAAAGAACTCAAAAGATGAGATGGGTTGAATTGACTATATTTAGGTTTCACTTAGCTCCTGGAATCTGTCCCTCTGACCTGAAAAACTGGATTTTTAAGAAGGTACTTAACTCTGGACTATCTCTCAATCACTCTGGGAAGGATTACCTGAAACAATCCAACCTTAAGTACCCTTTCAGTCTCCTTAGTCTTTCCTGTTGTATCCAGATTGCTCCCAGGTACCCTAGCCCTGGCCATGTATGCTGATGACCAAAGAGTTTGTGAATTACTCTGGTAGTTCTGATTATTATTTTTTGGTTGACAGGGTATTTAAATCTCAACTGATCAATGTAGAAAGAAAAATTTAAAATCCCAATATATCAAAATGCATTTAAAAAAACTTATTCTTATGAGCTGGATCAAATTTTGTTTCCTACCCAAAAGCCCAATCAATTAAAATCTAACCAGTTCCTGAGCCTTAGTTTACTAATTAGAGAACTTACTAAGTACAATTAAATAGTCAAGTTTTATCTGTGGTAATACTTTTTAAAGCAATGAATTATCTTGTTTTTGTTAAGTTAATAAGTTGGAGAACTGAGGTAATTTGACCTAACACCTCGCTTTGATTCAAAATAAAAGATAAATAAAATATGACATACTAATTGCTTCATTAAAATCACTCCAACTACTCCTGGACCATGTGATATCACTCAAAATATTCAAGTAATAATACCTGGAATATTATCACTTATTCTATAATATCTCACCCTTTTAAGGCTCATGAATTTCAGCTAATATAGGGACAAAAATTTTAAATCCCTATTCTTTGGTTTTCAAAATCAAGTATTATAACTGCTAACATGACTTTCTCCTCTACTCTGGAATCATTCATCAAAGGAAAAATAATTACTCAAATCATAGTTTATAAATGTTTTCCCATAGGAATTTACTTTACTGTCATTTGAATTTCTGATTTATTTTTTCCAGTCTTTTTGCAAATATTTCATGCTTTTCTCTCTGGCTGATCAGGCTATAGCAAATCAGAAAGCAAAATAGAGAACAATTTAGCTTTTGTAGGATAAAAGGAGCATCACTTTTTTAATGATTTCTTCTGCTGGAGCCTAAACACTGAGGAAATGAAGGAACCATAATGGAAAAACAAAGTAGAAACAAATAATGTTATATATCTATATATATATATCTATATATATCTATATATCTATATCTACCTATATATATATATATATGTATATCTTCAATATTGGAAAAGGAAATGCATAGGGAATTTGCTAAACAACCCAAAATTGGTATAAAATCTATAAGTTATAGAGGATTTGAATTATCTGAGTGTCTTCTGGAATGTTCTCTCTTGTTCTTTCTCTGTCTCTGTCTCTATCTGTGAATAAATCTACTTCTCTTCTACATCTCTGTATTGTTTCCATCTCTGTCTTTATCTTTTTTTCTCTCTTCTTTGGTCTCTTTGTCTCTGTTTATATGTTTCTCTTTATGTGTGTTTCTTTCTCTTATCATCTATTTGCTTTTGTATCTTTGTGTCTTCTCATACAACAGCTATTGATTCGTTAATCAAAATGTTATTTTGATCCATCAAAAGTTCAAAAGTGAAGAAAAATATAAGGAAATTCTGTACTGAATTTGATTATTATAAGGGATCAAAATTATAGAAATATAGGAGTAGGTGAAAAGTAATTAAATTATTCTAAAGTTATCAATAAAGAAAAAAAGCAAGATTAGAAATGATCAGAAATGTACATTAGTTTATTCCAGTTTTTCCAGGAGGTGAAAAACGTAGGAACCCACTGATTTCATCAACTGGGAGTTCAACTCTGACATGATCAAAAGATCTCAAATATGAAATTGTGAATATAAAAGATGGAAAATTGTCAATTAGAGAAATATAAAAAAATTCAGAAAATAAAAGAAGACAGGTAAAAAAAGGAAGAATGTGAAAGCAGATTATCCTTTATAGTATCAGAGTCAGAGAAGTATTTGGGCTCAGGATGAACTGAAGTCAGTCCAGAAAACTAAACACTTTAGATAAGGAAGTATTTTTTAATTGACTAATTAAGGAAAGAAAGGATAATCAAATAAGAAATTGTACTGATTCTCAAGACAAATAAAATGAATGAGAGTAAAATCAGAGTTGCTCAATTTGTATTTTACATCTATTTTCTCTAAAAGCAGAATGACATTTGAATACACAACAGAAGGATGGAAGGTAAGATGGAGTAAGATAATAAGAACTATGTGCACTTAGAATTTTGTACCCCAAGACTTTGTACTCCCAGAATTCCCCATTTATCCCCAAATTTCATCCTTACATTTTGTAGATAAAAGTTTCTCTAACTCTTCCCTCTTTCACTTCTCCCATCTTTATGGTCTGGGAAACAGCTCTTTATTGATGTTTTTTACTTTCCTCTACTTCAAGTGATTATTAATAATCTTATAAAATATACTTGGAGTGATTGAATATTGATTTTTAATCTTACATCTAACACCTCTGTTAGCGAATAAAAGGGATGAAGGATTTATATAGCATCTATTATGAATGAGCCAAGCACTATGCTTACCATTTTGTAACTATTCTATCATTTTGATTCTCACAACTACTCTGAGACTCAGGTGCTGTTTTTATCTCCACTTACATTTGAGAAACTGAAGTAAAGAGAGGTTAAGTGACTTTGTTTGGATCAGATAGTGTCTGAGGTTAGACTTGAACTCAGTACTTGCTGATTATAGGTACAGTGCTCCATTCACTGTTAGAGAGCTACATTTTTAATGTATACAAGGTACTTTAAATATCTAGGATCATTTGATCCCAACACCAACATTGTAACATGCTTGGCAAACAAGAAAACTACTTGACCTTACACAACTTACACAAATCACTTAAGTCCATCAGTCTTAAGTTTTTCATGTATAAAGAGGGATAAAAATAATGATATTTATCTCACTCAATAAATGGAAAAATCAAATGAGAAAATTAATGGAAAGGTCTTTATTAATATTAAGTCCTACATAAAAATGAACTACAAGGCAATTAACATAATTTATCTAAATTTTCTTATCAACCTGTTCCTCCAAGAATTTAATGCAATCTTTTGCACATAGTATATTCTTAATCAACGTTATTTAATGTTTTATTAGGGCTTCACAGGCACTCATCTTTCAGTGTTCCTTCAGTTCCTAAAGAAATGATGAACTAGAAAAGCTGCAAATAGAAGATAAAAACTAGTGCTTAAAAGAGAAGGACAAGCACCTAGGCTTGGAACAAACAAACAAAAAAAAACCTAGTGCTTACAAAGGACCTAGATTTTCAAAAACAATTTAAATACATAATCTCATTTGAGCTTTAAGAAAGTTAAGTACCACATGGATAAGTATGCATTTTAAGAATAAAGAAATAGAAGGAGGCAAGTTATTTATCCATGGGGTAATAGGAAAATAGTGTCTGAGAAAGAATAGCTTTTATTTTTCCCCTCCAGATTTCCCTGCATCCAGGTTCTGTAATATTTCCACTATATCATATTTCTGGCTACATAAGAACTACAATCTTGGATTAGATATTCTAGAATCTATATCCCTTTATATGGAGAAAATTGGCCAAGACTTGAAGGAGGAGAGTTAGCCAATAACTTTATATTCCAAGATTTACCTGTAAGACCTAAGCTTAGGAAGCATGAGATGCTCCTGTTGGAGAAACTCTTCACAATTTACTCGGGCAAAGATCTCAAACGTTCATGGTGGGTGGCAGAATGGTCATTCCTGGCCATTATGACGGCAAGGATGGCAGTACAATTAGTGATCCCCACTCCTACCCTCCATTCAGTTTAACCTCAGGAAACACAAAAGAAAACTGACAATTACTTGGAATATTTGATGCACAAGCTGAAACAGAGCACTACGCCTTATAGTGGAATGTTTCAAAGTCAGTAGCTGTAGTCAAGAATGAGGCAAGGACTTTATGAAGATGCAGAGATCCTGAATCTCTGAGGAGATGGTACTCCCTTGGAGATACATGGAAGTTCTTCTGCCAACTCATGAACAAAACAAGCCATTAATTTGTACTCTGATCTTGGGGTGGGGTGCTGTGAGGAAATACATGAGTACCCACATAGAACCCTTTTCATAAGAACTTTTTTATTCTTAGTTTTTTGTTAACAAAATGAGATCAGAAACGGACCGGACATGGTAATTAACTAAAGTTGAATTCTATTCCTCTAGCTCTTTGACATCGACCAAATCCCAAAACACCTCCAAGTTTCAGCTCATTCATCTTTGAAATGGGTTTGATAATTTTAGACCAGAATATTATCAAGAGATTTTTATGAAGGGCTATCTAGTCAATTCATTGGATAGAGAGCCATCCTTGGGTATGGGTTATGCTGGGTTCAAATCTAGTCTCAGATATTTCCTAGCTTTGTGACTCTGGGCAAGTCACTTAATTTGAATTGCCCAGTCATTGATACTCTTCTTCTGTAAACCTTAAAATTTCTTAGACTTATGCATGTTGGAAATTTCCCCATTGGGAAATTTCATACTTGAAAAAATTTCCTACTGATAGTAAGAACTCTATTGGAATATGAAACTCCTTGGCATGGGAGGATCCTTCTCCTCCCTACTTAAGACTACTTTGGGACAGAAACCTTTTGCTAAACAATGGAAAGGGCTTTGACCTATGCTTAAGCATAGAACAGGAAGTTCTTTGAGTCATGATTGATTTTAGAATTGATACAATAGAGATACTTGGAATGACAGAACCAGGTCTTGGAAACTACAATCTCCACCCTACTCAGAGTAACAGGATTTAGGAAGGGCTGCAGCAAAGATCAAGATTTAATTATTTGAGAATATGACCCTCAACAGACATGTGCAAAGGGGACAGACCTATGGGTGGTCCTGGGTTAAGCTAGAGCCACCATTGGCACAGGGGAGGCATCGACAGTGATTGGTAGATGTGAGAACTGAGGGGAGGGAACTTAGATTGTTTGCTTAAAGATAGCGGGGTCTGAGGACTGAGGGGGATTTTTGCTCTGAAGGTGGTCTGAGAGGAGAGAGGTCCTGGAGGGAGAGTTCCTGGAGAGGTTTTGAAGGAGGCTGTGGAAGGTGAACTCAGGAGGAGTCAGGAGGAGAATTCTCTGGAAACATTTCTTGAAAGGAGGCTCTCTTGAACGTGGAGCCTGAGGTTGGCATTAGAAGCCTTACCTAGAGAGATCTTGGGTGAGTGATAAAACCAACTGACTGATTTATCTCTTAGGACTGAGGTATAGGCCTTATTGGCTTGAGGCCCTTCATTCTTATTCCTTTCTTACTTTCTCTCTTTTTCTATTGATTAATCAGTGTATTATAAATTAAATTTCTCTATAAAACCCAGTTGGCTTGGGCATATTCATAAATTGGGAATATATTCCATGGTGACCATCTTATATTTATATAAAACCAAAACACAGTAGAAAACATATTTCAGTGGTCATAATTGTTATATATTTCCCTTGCTCCCAAACATTTTAATTATCACAGTTTGTGGCTCCCACTCTCTTATCTACAACTATTTAATGCTCAAAACTAATTTAAATCTAACACTTCCTTACAAACAACATACAGTATTTATTCTAAGACAGAAAATAAAGGCTAAAAAGTGATGAAGATCACTTTTGAAGATCAAATATAATACTGAAAATGAAAGAGAGGTAGGGTAGTGGTTAGATCTCCACTGTGTGTGTGTGTGTGTGTGTAGATGTGTGTGAGAGAGAGACAGACAGACAGACAGACAAAGACAGAGACAGAGAGACAGAGAGAGAGAGAGAGCTAGGGAAAAGAGCACTGAACTTGGAATTAGAAGATCTGAGATGGAATTGGAAATCATTGTGCAGCTTTATGCTAGTCATATATCCTAGATGAAACTTGATTTTCTATTTTATAAAATGCAAATAAGCATCTTTCAGGACCATTGTGAGGAGAGTAATTTTAAATTGTAAATTATATTCTCATGATCATGAATATTATTACTATTCTTTTAAAATCTACTTAGCATTCTTAATTTACCTCTTTCCCCAGACTCAATCAGATCATGCTATATAGCTCCATTCCTCCATGTCACATGTCCTGAAGTTTCTAGTTCAATGAATGGATGAAAAGCCCGGAGTAATCATTTGTTGAGGTTTAAGTAGAATCTTTGACAAGCTTCTTCATGCTATTCTTGAGATCAAGATGCCAAGAAATACAGGAAAGAACACAATGTGGCAAATTAAAAATTTGTTGGCTACTTAGACTCAAGGAGTCAACAATGTCTCATTGTCAGTTTGGAAGGTGATCTATCTTAAACCATTGACTTCTAGTATCTACTCCCCATTACAACATTTCCTTGATTTCACTGTTTGTGTATTTTATGTTCACTTATATGTGTACTTTTTTCCAATAGAATTTCTTCCTCTTGGGTCCATCCCTGAAACTCACTACATTCATTTCACTTGGCATACCCAGAACCCACACTGGACTTTCCTCAAAATAGTGATATAACAAATTATTGTAGAATTAAATTGCCTTACCACTCCCTTGAACAAATACATCGTAGCCTTCTCATCAAATTCCCAGGTGGAATAAAAGTAGGAGGGACAGATAAAATGTTGCGTGATCTATTTAGCATTCACTATATCTCAGAAGTCTAGAATTTCTTAACCAGATGAAATTTTATAGACAACAAGCTAACTTTTATATTTCAATTATTTGCAGTCTGATGCATACCATCACAAAAGAAGCAGCTCATATTCTGGACAACACAAACCAGTTTCTAGATATTTGTTCATGTATGTGTCTATAGGTTTCTATATGTATATGTGCTTCTTATGACCATAATGGTCGTTTTTGACCCCCAAAATCATAAGAAAGTACACTTTAAACAACAAAATTGCAAATACAAATGTTTATTCTACCTAATGTTTTGGAAACCCTACATACAAATTTCTAAAACTTTATTAACTATTACAAATATTTTAATGAATATTCTGAAGGAATTATAAGAAATAATCCAGGAAGAATTAAAATGTTTACTATTATCTGGCATATTTTATAATACATTTCTTTGTTCCATTGATTTTTAAAAATGAAATAACATTTTATTTTTTATTTATTTATTCATTTTTAAAAAATAAAGCCGTACCTTTCATTTTAAAATAAATACTGTGTATTGGTTATAAGGCAGAAGAGTAGTAAGGGCTAGGCAATGGGGATTAAGTGATTTGCCCTAGTCACACAGGTAGGAAGTGTCTGAGGCCAGATTTGAACCATGCACCTCTTGTCTCTGGTCTCAATCCACTAAGCCCCCTAGAAATAACACTTTAATTGTCCTTAATTGAATGTTAAAATTCATGTAATAAATATAGAGTTAGATATGGATATTTAGCATATATAAGTCAATTGCAGTGCTAAATTTCAGGAGGATAAGTGATACTTAATGAAATGAAAAAAACAATGGAAAAGAAAGTATGATGACCAAATTTAAAAGAAGCATAAAAAAGTAAATGGAAATATGAATAGTCAAGGGTTTTAATAATTCTGAATTAAGCACATCCATAAAAGGAAAAATGATAATTAAGAAACTGAGATCTATAGTACTTGAGATACTTAAGGTACTTAAAGAAATTCAAGATACTTAGAATAGTTAAGGTATTTAAAGTAAAGATACTTAAGAACTCTATAACTATAGGACAGCATCAAATATATATTGAAAGAAGGAAGGAAATAAATTTAATAGATATGGTTGATATCTCCCCCAAAAAATCAAGGGAGGAAAAAGAGGAATAAATGAGATTAGAGAAAGAGAAAGATAAAAGGGATAAATTATCTCATATAAATAGGCACTTAACAGTCTATTCAGTGGAGAATTTTAGGGGTATAGTGGGCAATGTCTGACCTTTACTTTCATTGGAATTAGCTCAGTGGGAATAACACCTACATTCAAATCAGATTTATAAATCTACGTTATCATATAGAAATTTGGAGGGAAAGAGGAATAATAGAAAAGGGGGTGTGGACAAAAAGGAGGGTGAACTGGGAAAGGTGGTTGTTGGAAGCAAAAGATTTATGAATAGGAAAGACCAAATGGATAGAGATAAAAAGATCAATGGGGAAAAAAATAAGATGGAGGGAAACACACAATTAGTAATCCTAACAATTCATATGAATTGGCCAGACCTGCCCATAAAACAGAAAAAGGATAGAAAAATGGATTAAAAGAAAAATCTTCTACTATATTGTCTATAAGGAATATATTTAAAGCACAGACACACAAGGTTAAAATAAGGGGTTGGAGTAGAATCTATTATGTTTTAGCTAAAGTTAAAAAATCAGGTGTAATGATCATGTTCTCAGAGAAAACAAAAATAAAAAGATGATCTAATTAAAAATAAGGAAGGAAGTTAAATCCAAATAAAAGACACTGTAGGCAATGAAACACTATCAATATTAAACATGTATTTGTTGAATTTCATAATGTCCAAATTCCTAAAGTAAGTGCTACATAAGTTGCAGGAGACAATAAAACTCTACTAATGGGAAATTTTGACCTCCCCTTCTCATAACTAGAAAAATCCAATTCAAAAAATAAGAAATAAGTTAAGAAAGTAAATAGAAGTTTAGAAGAGTTAGTTATGACACAATCCTGGAGAAAACTTAATGAGAATAGAAAGCAATATATTGTTTTTCTAAGGAGTACATGATACCTTTATAAATATTACCCCTATAATAGAGCACAAAAGCTTGACAATCAAGTATAAGAAAGTAGAAATATTAAAATCATTCTTTTTCAGAATATAATGCAATAACTTTTATTATTAATTATAATATATATATATTATTATAATTAAAATTAATTGGAAATTAAATTATCTCATCCCAAAAATCTTTCTGCTGCCCTTTTTTGAATATAATCATTATTGCATTAGGTTCTAAAAAGAGTACTTTTAATATTTCTGCTCTTCTACAATAGATTTTGAAGCTTTTATGCCAAGTTTAATAATAGATTAAAAAGTGTACTTAAACAACATTAAATAGAAAAATAAATTGAAGAAACAATTAAAGAATTACATAATAAAAAGGCTCAGAGCCAGATGGATTCACAGGTGATTTCAACCAAACATTCAAAGAACAAGTAACTCCAATTCTACATAAACTATGTGGGAAAATGAAGGAAGAAGTAATTCTTCAAAATTCCTTTCATGATACAAATATGGTAATGATACCTGTAAAAATTATTATTATTTTAAATTGCGAGGTTTAAATTCCTTGAGAGAGTAATTTTAGGTTAAGAAACATGCTACTTCTCCAAATCCAGAAACTGAACTGTTTGGAGAAGACACCATGGAGATGCCTCCACAGACCACAAGCTTCACAAGAAGATCAAGAATGAACTTTGGGTGTGGTTGATTGAACATTTATTTGTATGAATATTTTCATGCCAAAGAGGACTGCTCCCAACTGACATTTTGTCAACATGTCTAGTAATTATTGGTTTTGTTCTCTTTTCCCTTTATTCTCAAATTATTGTAATTTCAAAATGTGTATGTTTACAAGACCCAGTGGAGAGAGTAGTCTTCCTCAGGCCTCATGGGAGAATGTAAAATGGAGATTTGAACCCTAGACTTCAATCCCCAGAAGTCTTTGGTATTTCCCAGAATTCCCTATAATCTCTCCTGAATCTCCACCTGGGCGAGGTCACAATTCCTATTTAAACTGGGAGTATTGCCACCTCAAGCTGTTCTATGCTCTCACTCTCTCTGCTCAGCCATTTGCAAGATGTAGAATTTAAGCTTTGAATCGGCTAATCAGCCCTAGGCATGTGGTTTTCTTATTTTGTACTTTTTTATTCCTTGATTTTCTAATAATCTTTAATAAACCTCATAAAATATAATATTTCTATTACTAGAGACTAATTTATTTTTTTACAGTATTTGTCCAAAGAAGTGGTAAGGCAATTTAATTCTACAATAATTTGTTATATCATTATTTTGAGAAAGGTCCAGTGTGGGTTCTTGGTAAGCGAATTGAAATGAATGTAGTGAGTTTCAGAGATGGACACAAGAGGAAAAGAATCCTATTGGATAAAAGTACATTTATAAATGAACATAAAATATAAAACAGTGAATAGAGGGAAAAGTTGTAACAGGGAGTAGATACTAGAAGTCAATGGTTTAAGATAGATTACCTTCCAAATTGACAATAAGACATTGTTGACTACTTGAGTCTAAGTAGCCAACAAATTCTTAATTTGCCACATTGTATTCTTTCCTGTGTTTCCTGGCATCTTGTCCTCAAGAATAGCAGGAAACAGCTTGTCAAAGATTGTACTTATGTCTCAACAAAGGATTATTCCAGGCTTTTCCTCCATTCATTGAACTAGAAACTTCAGGACATGAGACATTGAGAACTGGAGCTATAAAGCAGAGTGGGACAGGATCTGATTGAGTCTGGGGAAAGAGGTAAATTAAGAATGCTAAGTAGATTTTAAAAGAATAATAATAATATTAATGATAATAAGAATATAATTGACATTTTAAAAATTACTCTCCTTAGAATAGTGATAAAAGAGTTGGGAAATATGATTAATTGAATTTTACAATTGAGAAAATCTAGTTTCTTCTAGGATATATGACTCACCTAAAGCTGCACAATGATTTCCAATTCCATCTCAGATCTTCTAACTCATAGTTTAGTGAACTTCACATGATCTCTCTCTCTCTCTGTCTCTCTCTCTGTCTCTCTGTCTCTATCTCTCTGTCTCTCTGCCTCTCTATCTCTGTCTGTCTCTGTCTCTGTCTCTGTCTCTGTCTCTGTCTCTCTCTGTCTCTCTCTCTGTCTCTCTCTGTCTCTCTCTGTCTCTCTCTCTCTCTCTGTCTCTCTCTCTCTCTCTGTCTCTCTCTCTCTCTGTCTCTCTCTCTCTCTGTCTCTCTCTCTCTCTCTCTCTCTCTCTCTCTGTTTCACACAAACAGTGAATGGAGCACTGTAGCTATAACCAGCAAGTACTGAGTTCAAGTCTAATCTCAGACACTATCTTATCCTAATAAAGTCACTTAACCTCTCTTTAATTCAGTTTCTCAAATATAAGTAGAGATAAAAATAGCACCTGAGTCTCTCAGAGTTGTGAGAATCAAAATGATAGAATGGTTACAAAATGGTAAGCATAGTGCTTGGCTTATAATAGATGCTATATAAAGCCTTCGTCCTTTTTCTCCACTAACAAAGGTGTTAGATATAAAATTAAAAATCAATATCCAATCACTCCAAGTATTATATTTTATAAGATTATTAATAATCACTTGAAGTAAAGGAAAGTAAAAACCAACAGTAAGGAGCAGTTTCCCAGACCGTGAAAGTGGGAGAAGAGAGAGGTGGCGGAATTACAGAAACTTTTATCTACAAAATGTAAGGCTGTAATTTGGGGATGAAAGAGGAATTCTGGGAAATGAAGTCTTGGGGTGCAAAATTCTAATTACACATAGTTCTTATTATCTTACTCCATCTTACCTTCCATCCTTCTGTTCTGTATTCAAATGTCATTCTGCTTTTAAAGAAAATAAATGTAAAATACAAATTGAGCAGCTCTGATTTTACTATCATTCATTGTATTTGTCTTGAGAATCATTCCAATTTCTTATTTGATTATCCTTTCTTTCCTTAATTAGTCAATTAAAAATACTTCCCTATCTAAACTGTTTAGGTTTCTGGACTGACTTCAGTTCATCCTGAGCCCAAATACTTCTCTGACTCTGATAATATAAAGGATAATCTGCTTTCACATTCATCCTTTTTTTTTTTTAACCTGTCTCCTTTTCTTCTCTGAAATTTTTTTATATCTCTCTAACTAATTGACAATTTTTTTTATCTTTTATCTTCAAAATTTCATATTTGAGATCTTTTGATCATGTCAGAGTTGAACTCCCAATTAATGTAATCAGTGGGTTCCTACTTTTTTCATCCCCTGGAAAGAATGGAATTAACTAATGTACATTTCTGATAATTTCTAATTTTCTTTTCTTTCTTTACTACCAACTTTAGGAAAACTTAATTACTTTTCCCCCTACTCCTTTAAGATTCCCATTATTTTGATCCCTTAAAATAATCAAATTCAGTACAGAATTTCTTTATATTTATTCCTTTACTTTTCAACTTTTGATGGATCTAACTAACATTTTAACTAAGGAATCAATAGCTGTTGTATGAGAAGACACAACGATACAAAAGCAAATAGGTGATAAGAGAAAGAAACACACATAAAGAGAAACATATAAACAGAGACAAAGAGACCAATCAAAGAAGAGAGACAGAAAGACAAAGACAGATGGAACTAATACAGAGATGTAGAAGAGAAATACAGAGATAGAGACAGACAGAGATAGAACAAGGGAGAACATTCCAGAAGACACTCAGATAATTCAAATCCTCTATAACTAATAGATCATTATTTTATACCAATTTTATGTTTACCAAATTCCCTATGCATTTCCTTTTCCAATATTGAAGCTATATATAACAGTATATACTATTATTGCTTTCTACTATGTTTTTTCCATTATATTTCCTTCCCCGGTGTTTAGGCTCCAGCAAGAGAAATCAATAAAAAGGTGATTCCCCTTTTATCATATAAAAACTAAATTGTACTCTATTTTGCTTTCTGATTTGCTATAGCCTGACCAACCAATGAGAAAAGGATAAATATTTTCCAAAAACTTGGAAAAAATAAATCAGAAACTCAAATGACAGTAAAGTAAATTCCTATGGGAAAAATTTCTAAACTATGATTTGAGAAATTATTTTTTCTTTTGATGAATGATTCCAGAGTAGAGGAGAAAGTCATGTTAGCAGTTAAAAAACTAAGAATTGATTTTGAAAACCAAAGAATAGTGATTTTAAATTTTTGTCTCTATATTAGCTGAAATTCATGAGCCTTAAAAGGGTTAGATACTATAAAATAAGTGCAAAAATTCCAGGCATTATTACTTGAATATTTTGTGTGATATCACATGGACCTGGAGTAGTTGGAATGATTTTAATGAAGCAAATAATAGGTCATATTTTATTTATTTCTCTTTGATTTGAAATCAAAGCAAGGTGTTAGGTCAAATTACCTCAGTTCTCCAACTTATTAACTTAACAAAAACAAGATAATTCATTGCTTTAGAAAGTATTACCACAGATAAGACTTGACTATTTAATTGTATTTAGTAAGTTCTCTAATTAGTAAACTAAGGCTCAGGAACTGGTTAGATTTTAATTGATTAGACTTTTGGGTAGGGAACAAAATTTGATCCAGCTCATAGAAAAGATATAAAAATAAGGTTTAAAAAATGCATTTTGATATATTGGGATTTCAAATTTTTCTTTCTACTTTGATCAGTTGAGATTTAAATACCCTGTCAACCAAAAAATAATAATCAGGACTACCAGAGTAATTCAAAACTCTTTGGTCATCAGCACATATAGCCAGGGCTAGGGTACCTGGGAGCAATCTGCATACAACAGGAAAGACTAAGGAGACTGAAAGGGTACTTAAGGTTGGATTGTTGCAGGTAATCCTTCCCAGAGTGATTGAGATATAGTCCAGAGTTAAGTACCTTCTTAAAAATCTAGTTTTTCAGGTCAGAAGGACAGATTCCAGGAGCTAAGTGAAACCTAAATATAGTCATTTCATCCCATCCCATCTTTTGAGTTTTTTGTTCCAACTTCTAGGAGAGTCAGAAATGGGAACAACCAAAATGATAGTGCCAGTTCACTGGCAATTATAAATCCAGATTTAATGTAATACTGAAACTAAATCATATTTTGATCTCATTAACAGTGAAGTGAATTTTTTTTTCCGACTGAGTTATAATTTTATTGAGTCAGCACACAAGGCACTTGTTATTTGACATTAAAAATGATAATAATAGTAAACTCATGGCTTAAGAAAAAGCCTCTGTTAAAATCCCATCCATGTCATTTTTGTAGCCATGTGACTTCTTCTCTGTCTAATGGATAAATGAGACTCTAACGTCCAAAGGACTTAACATCCTGCTTGGATATGGCAAAAACTATGCAAATTAACTATAATTGTTATTGTCATTTTCATTTCATTAATTGAACATAATTTCTTGAGATCAGATCATTTATAGAATGTTTTATATGTGATAAATCCAAGGGAAAGATTAAGCTTAAGCCTAACCAAATTTATTTTTTTATGTTAAAACCCCCTTAACTTCCATCTTAAGAGCAATATTGTGTATTGATTCCAAGACTGAAGAGTGGTAAAGGCTAGGCAAGATCAGAAACCAGGATGTCTTGTCTCTAGGCCTGACTCTTAATTCACTGAGCCACCTAGCCACCATCAACTTACCTAATTTAAGCAAAACTGAACAATTTGGTAAAAGAGTATTTGAAGATGGGGAACAATCTTTTTTTTCCCATTAAAAAATTTTAATATCATATATGATAAGGAAAAATTTGTTAAACTACTACAAAGACATGATAAAAATTATTTCTCTTTAATCTGGTTGTTGTTAGATTCTGAACTAAACTTTTAAAGGAAGTTACAAATATATTTGGAAAAGCAGTGATATTATTTCATCAGCCCTGTTTTTAATTGGCTGTAATATTTTAGTCATTGTTATAATGAAATTTAATTCTGATTCTGAATTAAAATCTAATTTTGAAGCATTGTTTTATTCTGAAGTTATTTGATTACTTTATGTAAATGGTAAAATAATTTGGTATTAATGTATAATACTGATAATGTTAAAACTCATGAGGGATTTTATTGCCTATAGTAGTAGTAGTAGTCTCTCGGTAATCAAGGATGACTATTGTCTTTGTGTGTTTTTGTGCACAAAGACACTTGTGCATGAAGATTTAAGTGGAAAAGCCGATGCACAGTGACAGTCCCACTCTCTCGGCGTTGGAAGCCTGGGTCCAGTGGCACGAAAAGTCGTTACATCTGGAGACTTCCTCAGCTGCATTGGATGGCTGTGTTGTCCTTTGTGCTCCAACACGCCCTAAGCACTCCACAGTGCTTTGCTGCGTCACCATCTCAGCCGTTGAACCTTCTTATTGGTTTCTTGCGTCTGTTCAGCTAAAGCAGGCTTCACATGCTGGGTGAGCAAAGCCATGGTTCACCAAGGGTCGGCAGCTACTGGGAGCCACAAGTGAGAGCTGGGTGTCAGGTGAGGGTCAGAGGCTGGAGAGCTGACTTAAGAGGGCGCAACAAGCCCTCCATACCAGAGATACTACCCCTCCCTGAGCACCCCATATATATATATATATATTTTTTTTTTTTTGCTTAACCAACAAGAATTTAATTGATACTGTAAATGCTTGACTATGCATATTTGGGCTTTTTTGTTTTTTAGCTGAAGGAAGTCATTTATTTTTTACTTATTCATTTAATTATATGTTCAAAAAAATTTGTAACAACTGCTTTCTGGCCTTTCTCTATCCAAATTCTCTTCCTCCATTCCTTCCACTCTTTGTTCGTTAGATCCTTAGCAGAATCTCAGCTTTCTGTTGGGTGAAAGAGAAGGTTAAAGTGAATAACTAAAGTTCAGGTGATTATATATAAATAAACATATATGTTCATATATCTGTATATATCAAATCCAATTGTTTCTAATGTAACACAAAGGCATGGAACATATTCTAACATTAAGTTGCAGACATGAGATATATATCAATTTTGTTTAAAATAAAAGCAGCTAACTCTAAACATATCCTTTATGTTAATAACATCAGAATCCTAAGGTTTGAGCTGGTTCTCACAATATGACATAGCTTTTGGCTGTACAAAATTGTTGTGACTATTAAATTGTATTAAAATTTATTTTTAAGCAATTTTAGAGAAAATTATTACCTGTGATCTGGAATGCCAGATCATCTAGAAATTGCTCTGAGAGCATGATTCCAGAAAGTCTAAGAAGGGGAACATGAGACCAATAGAAGATGTCTCCAGAAATCAAACAGTTAAATTATGAGACTCTGAATCCTTGGATGTAATGACCTGAACAATGGGAATTGGGTCACTTGTTCTTTTATATATTTTATTTTGTTTATAAGATTCTTGTGCCAAAATGAGGAGTGTCCCCTATTACAGTTTCAATCATTTTCATCATGTTAAGAAATACTCAAACATGGACCCTTCATAAAAAGTATAGTACCTTCATGTCCTTCTGTATCCTGGTGAGACAATTCTGTCATATGTTGACATATCTGAAATGAGAGACTGTCTCTCAATGAATCAGAGGGGGGCGTGTGGAAAATCAATATTGAGTTGTGACATTTTTGTGAAATAATTTTCCTTTTAGTACTCCCTACAAGGTCAGGATGAAACTTCAGACTTCCAGTTTGCCCCCAGATATGAGAGTAGACTGGAGCTTCCTTTCTTTTATTTAGATAAAAGAATTCAGGGCAAGGCAGATCAGCCAATGTGGACCCTGATCCAGTTGAAAGAATATGAGTGAGTTGAGCAGTCATGGTGAACTCACTTAAAGTACAGTGTTCTGGTCACACAGCAGCATTTGCTGGAGTCTTCTGGGTCTTGGAAAACATTCATTCCCCCATGTGTCGAAGTAATAAGAGAGAAATCAAGAGTCCCTACGTCCATTTTCTCTTTTGAAATTGTTACCCACAAGGAACTTTGAGGAGAGGTCCTAATATCAAGCTGTCAGACCACTCAGAAGAAGAATACAACTTCCTTTGTAAGTAAGGTAGGATTAACTCATGTTCTTTTCCCCTTAGGAGTCTGGCAAGAGAGCCATTCTCTGTTAGCAGATATGTGTATTTGTTAATAAACAATGTTATTCTGGAGAAATGGCTTCATATTCATAATTGATTAAAAATTTGAATCTTTCAATATCCAGATTGATTTTTCACATAGTAGAGATTCTAATTGATTTTGTTTGTTAGGATCCAAATTGGCCACTATAGTTATATGTGTCAAATCTTTCCTTCTTCCCATTTAACCAGATCTTTTGTATTTCCAGTTTTCTGTTATATTTTTAGACATGATTCCTGGTCAGGTATAAGCTGATGTAGATGACCTCTGAGGAACTATCCTGACTTGAGATTTTTTGATTGGATTATTTGGAATGAGGTCTGGGAATGGAATATGGATTTGTCTGATGGCCATAAGTCACCTTAGTCTAGTTCAGAGGGAAGGTTTACTACTGGTTAATTGGTGAATAAATAAACATTTATTAAGGGCCTACTATGTGCTTAGCACCATGTTTAACATTATGAATACAAAGTAATGTAAGACATGGTCCCTGCCATCAAGGAGTTGAAATTCTGTAGACTACACAAGTGAACAAGATAAGTTGAAGATAATGAAAAAGGTGAAGAAATTTGTGATGGACAAAGATAGCCTTCTTGAAATAGAATTTTAGCTCAAACTTGAAGGAGACTAAACCAAAAATTGGTGATTTCTCTGGGACCCAGATAACTAGATCATGAGTGAAAGGACAAAATGCCCTTATTTGTGGCTGCCTTCTGCTTCCACAGTGGCACTGGTGGAGAACTGAAAAAGAGGTAGGTCGAGTGAAGGAACCAAATTTAGGAATCAAACTTTTATAATTAAATGATTTATCATTATTCCTCCATGTCTTAATTCCCACCTTTTGCACTTTACTATATCTCCCACAATTATGGAACTGATGTACAATGCCAACAGTTCTCTTTCAGAAACCAGTGACATCAGTCCATTCATAAACTTTACAACCACAAAGATTCTGGGACTAAGCAGTATCCTTGTGAATTTTCAGCCAACTATTTTTGATCCTCTCTTTCCTTCTCTCCATCTCTTAACTTTCCTCCTATTTTGTTCCTCTGTCTTCTTTTTTATTCCTCTTTTATTCTTGTCCAGAATGAAACATATTCATAAGAAAAGGTCTAATTTTCCAACTTTTACCAGCAATAATCCCTCTGCTGCTGCTGATTTTTGCCAGAGAAGAAAGTATTTCCCTTTTCTGAAGTTAGAAATGCAACTTTGGGGATTAAGTTTGCAGTACAGTGAAAAAAAGATAGGAATTAATATGTGATAGGACATATAAGAAACTGGATCAATAAATTTTCTGAACCTAGACTCCAAATATGACAACCACCTAGACAGATATTCTCTGGTCTTTAATTCCTTACTTCTAGCCCTCCCATAATATCTATCTTTGAACATTTGTAGGTCTTAAGAGTCTGAAGCTTCACAAGCAAATATAGAAAAGCAGAAATATCAAAAGTATTCTTTTTAGGACATAATGCAATAAAGATTGTATTCCCAAAAAGGGCAGCAGAAAGATTTTTTTGGGATGAGATTATTTAATTTCCAATTAATTTTTATTTTTTATTATTGCCTTATGTTCTGAAAAAATGTTTTTAATATTTCTGCTTTTCCATATTTGATCATGAAGCTTTTGTGCCCTATTATACAGGTAATTTTTGTAAAGGTATCATGTACTGCTTAGAAAAACAATGTATATTGTAATGATTAAAATAGTGGGAGTCATAAACTATGACAGTTAAAAGAGTGGTTGCCTTAAACTGTGACTGCAAAGATATGTTTTTTATATTAAAAATAAAGTGGTCCCCAAGTAAAAATTCCCAAATATGAAATATACCCAAGTCAGCTGGGTTTTTATGGAGATTTTAATTAATACAAACAAGGAATTAATGAAAAAGAGAGTAAGAGGAAACAATGAGAAAAGAGATAGGCCAGCCTGGGCCAGCCTAGGCTTTTAAGCCTTAAGAGAGAGATCAGTCAGTCTTTTATCCACTCACCACGAGATTTGTCCCAAGCAAGATTCTAGTGTTCAGAGAGACACCAGTTCAGCTTCAGCTAGCTCAATCAAGTTCAGCCATCAAGCCCTTCAAGGCAGCTTTGGCCAGCTGCCTCTTCCAATTCAGACCTCTTTTTGACCTCCTTTTAAAGGGAATTTTCTCCTATGTCACCTCCCCTAAGTTTTCACATCTACCAATCACAGTAGACATTTTCCAAAGGACTGACCATTCTCAATTCACACCTGAGTAGACTAAACTTTTGATTAAGTTCACCCCTGAGTAGACTAAAATCTCTGAGTAAGTTCTCACCTCTTTGCTCCTTGTAAATTTACAAGTTGCCTGACCTTTATAGGTACTTAGCACCCTTTTGTATTAGATCCAAAAATAGGCACACCTTAAGAACTTTTGTCTTACTATAAGTATGGGTTAAGTACTTTTCATTGTTTAGCAAGGAGTTTACAATTTTATCTTCCCCTAAAATATGCTTAAGTAGAGGTGGAGTAGAGTTCTCACATTCCTGATCTAAGTCCCTTCACTGTTTAAAATGGGGAATGGTATTAACCAAGTGTAATGAAGTAGGGTCTGAGAATTTTTAAGATTCACAATATTCCTTTCTATTCTGATTCAGTTTTCTTCAGGATTATGTCATAACTAACTTTTCTAAAATTCTATTTCCTTCGTTAACTTCTTTCTTATTTTTTAAATTGGATTTTTCTATTTCTGAGAAGGGAAGGTCAAGATTTCCTATTAGTAGAGTTTTATTGTCTATTTTCTCCTGCAACTTATGTAACACCTTCTTTAGGAATTTTGACACAATGGAATTCAATGAATACATGCTTAATATTGATAGTGTTTCATTGCCTATGGTGCCTTTTATTTCAAAATAATTTCCTAAATTATTTTTAATTAGATCATTTTTTTTACTTTTGTTTTCTCTGAGAACATGATCATTACCCCTGATTTTTTAACTTTAGCTAAAACATAATAGATTCTACTCCAATCCCTTATTTTAACCTTGGTGACTCTGTGCTTTAAATATGTTTATATATATATATATATATATAAATATAAATAAAAATATAGATAATATAGTAGAGGATTTTTTAAAAATCCATTTTTCTATCCTTTTTTCTGTTTTATGGGTGAGTTTGGCCCATTCATATTAAGTTTTATGATTACTAATTGTGTGTTTCCCTCCATCTTATTTTTCCACCTTGATCTTTTTCTCTTTATCCATTTGGTCTTTCCTATTCATAAACCATTTGCTTCCAACAACCACTTTTCCTAATTCACCCTCCTTTTTGTCCAAACCACGTTTTCTATTATTACTCTTTCCCTCCAAATTTCTATAGGATAGGGTAGATTACTAAAGCGGATTGGGTGTGGGTGCTATTCCCACTAAGCTAATTCCAATGAAAGTAAAGTTCATACATTGCCCACCATACCCCTATAATTCTCACTGAATTGACTCTTAAGTGCCTCTTCATGTGAGATAATTTATCCCTTTTATCTTTCTCTCTTTCTCTAATCTCATTTTCCCCCTTTTCCTCTCCCTTGATTTTTTGGGGGCACATATCAACCCACTCTATTCCATTTCTTTCTTTCCTTCTTTCAATATATTCCTCATGCTGTCCTATAGTTATAAATTTCTTAAGTATCTTTACTTTAAATAACTTAACTATTCTAAGAAACTTGATTTTTTAAAGTACCTTATATACCTCAAATATTATAGATCTCTTAAGTTTCTTAATTATCATTTCCCCCCCCCCAAATATATGTGCTTAATTTGGAATTATTAAAACCCTTTGGTTTTCATATTTCCATTTACTTTTTTATGCTTTTCTAAATTTGGTCATCACACTTTCTTTTCCATTCTGTTTTTGGGAATACCTGAAAGTTCTTCATTTAATTAAATATAATGTTTCCCCCCTGAAATTTAGCACTGAAATTGAATTATATATACTATATATCCATCTCTCTCTATATATATATTACATGATTTTTAATATATTCAATCAAGGACAATTAAAATGCTATTTCTAGTGGGCAGCTAGGTGTCTTAGTGGATTTAGAACCAGGCTCAGTGACAGCAGGTCCTGGGTTCAATCTGGCCTTAGATACTTCCTACCTGTGTGACTCTGAGAAAATCACTTAATCCCCATTGCCTAGCAATTACCACTCTTCTGCTTTAGTACCAATACACAGTATTTATTCTAAAATGGAAGGTAAGGTTTATTTTAAAAAATGAATAAATAAATAAAAATAAAATGTTATTTCTTTTAAAAAAATCTATGGAACAAAGAAATGTATTATGAAACATGCCAGATAATAGTAAACATTTGCGTTCTTGCTGGATTATTTCTTATAATTCCTTTGGAATGTTCATTAAAATATTTGTAATAATTAATAAAGTTTTAGAAATTTGTACTTAGAGTTTCCAAACCTTTAGGTAGAATAAAATTTTGTATTTGTAATTATGATTGTTTAACATGAACTTTCTTATGGGTTTGGGGGGCAAAAATGACCGTTATACTTATAAGATGCATATATATATGTGTGTGTATATATATATATATATATATATATATATATATATATATATAAACATACAGATACATACATGCACAAAAATCCTGAAACTGGTTTGTGTAGTGCAGAATATGAGCTGCTACTTTGGGGATGGTATGTATCCAACGGCAAATAATTGAAGTATAAAAGTTAGCTTGTTGTCTATAAAATTACATCTGGTTAGGGTTAACTGGGAATTCTAAACTTCTGAGATATAGTGAATCCTTAATAGATCACTCAGCATTTAATCTGTCCCTCCTACTTTGATTCCATCTGAGAATTTGATAAGAAAGCCACTATGTATTGTAACAATTAAATTGGTCTCAAGTGTTAAAATATTATTTTTATGAGATTTATTAAATATTATTTAGTAATCAAGGAATTTAGTCATCAAGTAAATATTATTTAGTGTATCAAAGAAGATACAAAGTAATAACTCATGTCCCCATTGCTTATTAGGCAAATTTAGCACCCCTGTGCTTAGCTCACTACATCCTTGCAAAATGGAAGAGGCCAGTAGGCTTTACTGCCAGATTAAATACTAATTGTGATCAAGTCCAGGTGGAGACTCAGGTAAGATTATAGGGAATTCTGGGAAATACCAAGGACTTCTGGGGATTGAAGTCTAGGTTTCAAATCTCCACTTTACATACCTAAACCAGGAAGAGCTATAAAGAGTTTCTCCAAGATTCCAGAAACCTCTGGAGACTCAGCACAGTTGGTGGTTGAAGGGCCCTGGGAACTTCCCTCTTCCTTTTCCTTAAACCTAGGAATTCAGACTTTTCTGCATATCTTTTAAGTTGAATAGAGCAGGAGGGTCCCCAGCTCTGTCCTGTTCTTAGATTTTGGATTCTGTCCCCTCGAAGCACTTAGTTTTTGATTGGTGTGGAAGAGTTTTCACAGAGGTCTGGACTTTTGCTGCTTCTTCATGGTCATCTTCACTCCTGTCCCCCTACAATTATTGATATTATTATTTAGGGATTGCAACATGGGACTTTGAAGTTTGAAGACTGACTTGCTTTCATATTTGTTTTCTTGGTGCTATACATAGTTCTTGGTACATAATAAATATTTTATAAATATGTTTTAAGTAATTCATCTTCTATGAAGCAAATATGTTAAGATCTGAGAATAAAAGACAAAAAATCTTAGGCTCTGCTCTTTATTGAAATAATAAATAGTGAACACTGAAAAATAAGTTGCCCTCATTAAATTAATACAGAAGGATATTAATATTTTTAAAATGCCTAAATACCCCTGTCATTTTTCATTCCATTTTGAATTTAATGAGGGAATGATAAAATGCTATATTTTTTCATGCTTTCAACCCATGTTTATAATGGCATTTGAGAATTTAGGCTAATGAAACAAAAAGCAAAGGTTTTATATGTCTCAATAATGCCCTAGGTAACTGGAAACAAAGATATTGTATGAACACTAGGCCAGGTACCAATGTTCCAAGGGAAATTCTTGAGCGAGATGGAATGAGGAAAACAGAACCTTAGCATCAGTGGATTATTAAATCTAATCTGTACCTGAAAGGGAATGTTCTCTATATCACACCCAATAAACAAATTCCCCACTTGGAGGTCTACATTGAGGAATAATTTTTCAATTTAGATTTCTACCTTTGTAATGTTCAATTTATTAGGAAAACTTTTCTTTACATTAAGCCAAAATTTGCCTCTGAAAATTCTAGCCATTACCTGGTGTTTTGCCTTCTAGTTTGTTAATTTTAAATTACTCCAACCTACTTAGATAAAGTTGTAATCTCATGATTGAACAATGAAGGTACTTATTTCTCACATTATAGTGAAGCTAGAACTTTAAGCTAAGTCTATTTTTAGATCTTAATACAAAAAGGTGTTACATAGCTATGAAGGTTAAATTAATCACAAAAATATCAAGTAACTAACAAAAGGTGAACTTAACAAAGAAGTGTGAAGTGACTGAAAAGATATAATCTAATCAAAGAAGATGAGAACTAAAAGTATGGGCAGTCCTGTTTGATATGATTGGTAGATGTGAAAAGTTAGAGGAGGAAACACAAGGGTGAAAGGTCTGTATATTTGGCTCTCTTGCTGTCTCCAGAAAATCTTTATTGGGGAAAATCCTTAACGGCAGTGGAGAGTTATCTGAGACGCAGTGTGCTGAACCTTCTGGCATCTTAGTGTGGCTACAAGCTATTTGTCCAGTTCTGTGGTCAGTTTCTGGCTGAGTTTTCCTCATTTACTTTCCAACTTTATCCTCTTAGAAGCCTCTATTCTTCTTCAGAGACCAATAGGAGGGGATTTTAAACTCCCCCTGGCATAGGCCAGGAAGGTGAAATCCTATATACTCTTCCCTCCTTCTCCTTAAATTTCTTCCCTCTATATTAATTAAATTTCCATAAAATTCCAGCCTGACTTAGGTATTTTATTTGGGATTTCCCCTGGTGACCAAATTTAAGTAACAACTCTAAAATCATCTTTACAAGTGTCAAGAAGAATATGTCTAGTCCCTTTTCCCCAAGAAGATTCTTCCAATACTTCATCCACCCGCACTGATATTTTCATTTTCCAAAATGATTTTACTCAGATCCTCAACATATTCTTTATATGAAATGTTCTCTAGTAAATCTCCTTAATGCATGCTTCATGTATCAAAGTCCTTCCTAAAATGTGATACCTGTAATAGTTAAAATTGGTTTTGGTCAAATTGAGTTAAAATGTTGTTGTGGTTTCCATTTATAAAAATTAACTCTTAGTATCTTTAGTAGCTTTATTACAGCAATGTAGAGATATAAAGAGAAGGAAATATAGAAGGAGAAGGAGAAAATGAGGTTAAGATCTTAAGTTACTTTTCTAAGGTTACAACAGTAAAGAGTCTGATACAGGATTAAAATTCAGGACTCTCCTAACTCCAAGTTTATGACTATTTATGCTACATGATGTTGACTAAAATTTTTAAATTATACTTCTGAATGCATAAGAAAGATAGCCTGACTTAGGGGATGGATCTTAGTGGAAGTAAGGTGCAAAGAAGGGATTTTCTCTAAGAAAAAAGATGATCTAGGTAAAGTTGTTGTCCCCTCATAGCTTTCCTAAATGAATTCTTGACATCTTTGTTTCTCAGGCTATATACCAGAGGATTCAACATGGGAATGACCATGCTGTAGAATACTGACACAATTTTGTCTGAGTCCATTGAGTGGATTGAGTTGGGTCGAAAGTACATGAAGGTGCACGTCCCATAAAATATGGACACTGCTGTGAGATGGGAAGCACAGGTAGAGAAGGCTTTCTGGCGTCCTTCAGCAGAATGAATCTTCAGGATGGTGATGAAGATGAACAAATAAGAGGTAAAAATGACAAAAAATGGGAAAATGGCATTGAATGATCCTAAAATAAAGATTATTGACTCAATGATGTGGATTTCAGAGCAAGAGAGAACTAAGAGAGGGGGAATATCACAGAAAAAGTGATGAACTACATTGGACCTGCAGAAGGAAAGACTAAAAATGTTTCCTATGACTATGGAGGAAGTAAGAAAGCCACAGATGTAAGACCCACTGACCAGATATGCACACACTGTTGAAGTCATAGTAGTGGTATAATGTAGGGGCCTACACACAGCTGCATAGCGATCATAGGCCATAGAGCCTAACAGGAAACTTTCAATAGTAGCAAAAGCCCCAAAGAAGAACAACTGGGTAGCACATCCATTATGGGAGATGGCCTTGTCCCCTGTGAGGAGACCAGTCATCACCTTTGGGGTAATAGTTGATGAGTAGCCAAAATCCACCAGAGAGAGGTTACTGAGGAAAAAATACATGGGAGTGTGGAGGCTGGAATCCCAGGAGATCAGAGCTATTATTCCCAGATTCCCTACCAGGGTGATGAGGTAGATGAGAATGAATATTATGAAGAGAGGAATCTGAAGCTCTGGGGCATCTGTTAACCCTATAAGAATGAATTCATTCACTTCAGAGCTGTTCTCCGTTGATATCATTTTAGTGTGATGTCATTCACCTGCAACAATAAAAAGTAATCATTAGAAAATTCAGATTTACATAATGCCTGATTCCAAGACATAAAACAGAGTCAAAGAGAGGTTAAATGAAGGATTGAAAAAGAGAATCAAGGGACCAAGAGCATTCAGGTCATTTTCAAAACAGTTACTCTCGGTTGCCAAAGGATCTGATCCAGTTTCTCATATATTATTGCTACCTTTTTCAATCATCTACAAACTTTACAATTCTCATAATGCCATTTCTCACTTTAGGAAAGGGAAGCTCCTTATTCTATGGCAAAAATCAGCATAAAAGGAGTTATTGCTTGTTATGGCTGGAGAACTAGACCTTTCCTTCTGATATGCTTTACTCTGAAGAAGAAGAAAGCATAGAAAAATAGGGGGGGGTATGGAAAATCAAATAAGAGGAAAGTCAAAAGACTGAGAGAAGGGACTGCCTTAATATGTCCTGTATTCCCCCTCATTTGGTGTCTTGAGAGAAGAGCAACTATATCATAATATTCTTCTGAATATAGAAGAGGTAATTCTGTAAAGTGTTTTGCAAACTTTAAAGCTCTATAGAAATGTTATCTGAGGTTTTTATTTTAAGTACTATTGATACTATCTATTTTATGTTTCACTAATTCCTTAAGGTTTTTTATTACTATGATACTATGTGCCTCAGTTTGCTCATATATAAAAAAATGCATTAGAGTACATGACCTCTTAGAATCATTCTATCTCTGAATCAGAGTTTTGAGGATACATTTAACCTGTATTAATTTTAAAGATATTCTCTGGTCTTCATAACACTACTGTAAAAGAATTTTTTTTAATGTGGGAGGGATAGCTAAAGCTAAAGTAAATAGTTAAAACTTTATCTCATATATGATCAGAGGAATAGAGAAAAAACCTTTTTTATAATTAATGACAACTAGGGATTTCCCCTTAACCTATTAAGAATTATATAGTATATGAACCACCAACTTAGAGTGAAGATATATTGCAGCATTAGTATCATATGAGGTATTATTGATCCATTTTAGTAATCAGTACTATTGAATCAAATACGTGTAGCCATAAGCTAGGACAATCATCCTATTGATGGACTTGATGTTAGGTCTTCTAGAATTCCCAAATCTAGAGAAAGTCCTTCTGGGTAACCAAGACAGATAAGATGAATTGTTTTCTGCTCAGAAATGTCCCAATGTTGGTGGATAGTATTAAGTTGGAGAGAGCACTTGATTGAGAGTCTCAAGTCTTGGATTCCAATGCTGATTGGATTTGCACTATTCTATTCTATAATTCTCTAATCTGTTCTATAATTTCACAGAAATTAATCAATCCTTGTGGTTCTCTGTTCTCATTTGGAAAAAGGGAATACTATTCCTGAAAGTCTGTAGTTTGCACTGTGAATGTAAGAAAAGTGTTTGCCAAGTATCAAGTGCTATACACATGAGAGCTACTCTGCTCAGTACAGGTTATTGGGCTTCTACCTGATAATGGATGAGTGGGTGTTCTGAGACCCACAAAGAAATAGAGAAAAGAGGATAGAAGTGCTACTGCACTATAAAGTATTAGTGTGACAATGTGATGTAGTGCTTAAAGCTTTTTCTTTGATTCAAGAAGATGTGGGTTGAAATCCCACCTCAGACCAGTATTAATTGTATCTATCTAGAGAAGTCATTCAAGTAACAGCCTCAAATTACTTAAGTGTAAAAGAGGTACAATAATAATAGTATTTCTCTTACATAGTTATTGGGAGAGTTACATAAGAATATCCATGGAAATCTCTTTGCAAATATTGGAGTCCAATATAAGTGTGAGCTATTATTGTTGATGGCACTGGCCACATCTCATTTCAACTTTCTTATCAACCCCCTCCCTGGACAATTCGATGGACTGCTCTGCACATAGTATGCTCTTAATCACCATTATTTAATTTAGTGCCTGACCCTCAAATCGCTTCTTCAGTTACTGAAGAATGGTGAGAGTGAAAAGCTGCAAGTGGAAGATAATAACTGATGTTTATAGGAGTACGTAGATTTTGGAAAACAATTTATATACATGATCTCTTTGGAGCCCCAAGAAATGCTATGAGATAAGTACCTCAAGGGTGATTATACACATGTTTGTGGATAAAGAAGTTGCAGAATTCAAATGACTTACCATCAGAGTACATGACCTCTGAGATTCCTTCCATCTCTGAATCAAAGTTTTGATGATATAGTATTAGAGTCAGAGGAGTGTTTGGGCTCAGGATGAACTGAAGTATGTCCAGAAAGCTAAACACTTTAGAAAGGGAAGTATTTTTTAATTGACTATTTATGGAAAGAAAGGATAATCAAATTAGAAATTGGACTAATTCTCAAGACAAATACAATGAATGATAGCTCAAAGCTGCTCAATTCATATTTTACATTTATTTTTTTCTAAAAGGAGAATGGCCTTTGAATATAGTACAGAAGGATGGAAGATAAGAGGGAGTAAGATAATAAGAACTATGTGTATTTAGAATTTTGTACCCCAAGACTTCATTTCCCAGAATTCCTCTTTCTTCCCCAAATTACATCCTTAAATTTTGTAGAAAATAGTTTCTGTAACCCTGCCATCTCTCTTTTCCCTCTTTCACAGTCTGGGAAACTGCTCTTTACTGATGGTTTTTACTTTCTTCTACTTCAAGTGAATATTGATAATCTTATAAAATATAATACTTCGAGTCATTGGATATTGATTTTTTAATCTTATAACTAACACCTCTGTTAGTGGAGAAAAGGGATGAAGAATTTATATAGCATCTATTTTGAGCCAAGCCCCATGTTTAACATTTTCTATCCTATCATTTTGGTTTGCACAACTCTGAGACTCAGGTGTTGGTTTTATCTCCATTTATCCTTGAGAAACTGAAGCAAAGAGAGGTTAAATGACTTTGTTAGGATCAGATAGTGTCTGATGTAAGACTTGAATTCAGTACTTGCTGGTTATAGCTACAGTGCTCCATTCACTGTTAGAGAGCTATATCTTTAATGTATGCAAGGTACTTTAAATATCTTGGATCATTTGATCCCAACCCCAACTTTTAACATATTTGGCAAACAAGAAAACTACTTGACTTTACACTGTTTACACAAATCACTTAAGTCACTCAGTCTTACGTTACTTATCTATAAATGAAATTATAATGATACTTATCTCACCCAATTACTGGAAAATTTAAATGAGGAAATTAATAGAAAGCTCTTTATTAATATTAAGTCCTACATAAAAAAAGAACTACAAGGCAATTACCATAATTTATCTAAATTTTCTTATCAACCTGTTCCTCCAAGAATTTAATGCACTCTTTTGCACATGGTATACTCTTAATTAATATTATTTAATTTTTTATTAGGGCTTTACAGGCACCCATGCTTCAGTGTTCCTTTACTTCCTAAAGAATAATGAACTAGAAAGCTGCAACTAGAAGATAAAAATTGGTGCTTAGAAAGCACCTAGATGTTGAAAAGCAATTTACATACATGATCTCATTTGAACTTTAAGAAAGACAAGTACCACATGGATAACTATGCATTTTAAGAATAAAGAAATAGAAGGAGGCAAGTTACTTACCCTTGGGGTAATAGGAAGTTAGTGTGTGAGATAGAAAAGTTTTTATTTTTCCCTTCCAGGTCTCTCTGCATCCAGGTCCAGTAATATTTCTACTATACCATGTTTCTGGCTACATAAGAACTACAATTTTGGATTAGATATTCTAGAATCCATCTGCCTTGATAAGGCAAAAGGTGGCCAAGACTTGAAAGAGGAGAGTTAGTCAATAACTTTATATTCCAAGATTGGCCTGGAAGACCTAAGCCTAGGAAGCATGCGATGCTCCTGTTGGGAAACTCTTCACAATTTACTGGGGCAAAGAATTCAAATGTTCCTAGTGGCAGAGAGGTCATTCCTGGCCATTATGATGGTAAGGATGGCGGTACAATTAGCAATGCCCACTCCTACCCTCCATTCAGTTTACCCTCAGGAAACACAAAAGAAAACTGGCAATGACTTGGAAAATTTGATGCATGAGCTGATAACAGAGCACTGAGCCTGATAGTGGAATGTTTAAAGTCAGTAGCTGTAGTCAAGAATGAGGCAAGGACTTTATGCAGATCCAGAGGTCCTGAATCTCTGAGGAGATGGTACTCCCTTGGAGATACACAGAAGTTCTTTTGCCAACTCATGAACAAAACAAGCCATTAATTTGTACTCTGACCTTGGGAGGTGGGGGAGGAAACCCATGAATACACAGAGACCACTTTTTCATAAGAACTTTTTCATTCTTAGCTTTTTAAAACAAAATGAGATCAGAAAATTCCTAGATGTGGTCATTAACTAAAGTTGGATTCTAGTCCTCTAGTTTTGTGACATTGACCAAATCTCAAAACTCCTCCAAGTTTCAGCTCATTCATCTTTGAAATGGGTTTGATAATCTGAGACCAGAATATTATCAAGAGATTTTGATGAAGGGCTACCTAGGCAATTCATTGGATAGAGAGCCAGTGTTGGGTATTGGGTTCTGCTGGGTTCAAATCTGCTCTCAGATATTTCCTAGTTTTGTGACTCTGTGCAAGTCACTTAACTTGAATTGCCCAGTCATTGACACTCTTATACCTTAGAAGCAATAGAGAGTATTTATTCCAGACAGAAAATAAAGGCTAAAAAACTTTTATTCATTCATTTTTTAAAATAAACCCCGATCTTCCATTTTAGAATAAACACTGTGCATTGATTCTAAGGCAGAAGAGTGGTAAGGGCTAGGCAATGGGGGTTAAGTGATTTGCCCAGAATCACACAGGTAGGAAGTTTCTGAAGCTAGATTGGAACCCAGGACCTCCTGTCACTGGGCCTGGCTCAATCCACTAAACCACTTAGCTGCCCCCTAGAAATAACATTTTAATTGTCATTAATTGAATATTTTGAAAATCATATAATATATGGTGAGATAGATATGGGTATATAATATATATAAATCTGTTTCAGTGCTAAGTTTCAGGGTGAAAAGTGATATTTAATGAAATGAAGAACTTTCAGGTATTCCTCAGAAAAGAATGGAAAAGAAAGTGTAATGACCAAATTTAGAAAAGCATAAAAACATAAATGGAAATGTGAAAATAATACTTGAGATACTTAAGGTACTTAAAGAAATTCAAGATACTTAGAATAGTTAAGGTATTTAAAGATACTTAAGAACTTTGTAACTATAGGACAGCATGAGCTATATACTTACAGAAGGAAGGAAATAAATGGAATAGATTGGATTGATATCTCTCTTAAAAAATCAAGGGAAGGAAAAGAGGAAAAAATCAGATTAGAGAAAGAGAAAGATAAAAGGGGTAAATTATCTCATATGAAGTGGCACTTACCAGTCAATTCAGTAGAGAATTTTAGGGGTATTGTGGGCAATATCTGAACTTTGCTTTCATTGGAATTAGCTCAGTGGGAATAACACCCGCACTCAATAAGCTTTAGAAATCAACCTTATCCTATAGAAATTTGGAGGGAAAGAGGAATAATAGAAAAGGGGGTGTGGACAAAAAGTAGGGTAAATTGGGAAAGGTGGTTGTTGGAAGCAAAAGATTTATGAATAGGAAAGGCCAAATGGATAGAGAGAAAAAGGTCAATTTGGAAATATAAAAAAGAGGGAAACCCACAATTAGTAATCCTAAAAGTTAATAGTAGTGGTAGTCTCTCAGTAACTGAGAATGGCAATTGTCTTTGTGCATTATCATCTATTGATGTACCCTCATGTGACTTTGGAGTCCAAAGGCTGAGGCGCAGAGTTTGTGGCACATGGGGCATGGGACGCCAGTTGTTATGGCAGGTGCGGTTGTGGCCTGATGTCGGCGTTCATGCGCAGCACTAAGACATCGACGTCGCTCATCTTCAAAGATGGTGGCAGCATGGTTAATGTGGGTTCACCAGCTGCTTCTGACAGAGGCAGCAAGTTCTAGTTGCTTTGGTGTAATGCCAGCCCACTCCAAGTTTAACTTTAGCTGATCCTTGAATCTTTTCTTTGGTTGACCTTGTTTCCTGAGTCCAGCTGACAGTTCACCATAGAATACCTGTCTTGGTATTCACTGTGGGTCCATGCGGATGACGTGTCCAGACCATCGTAGCTGGGTTTTGAGGACCAGGACTTCGATGCTGGTGGAGTTGGCTCTGTTGAGGACTTCCTGGTTGGTGATTCGGTCCTGCCATCGGATCCTCATGATTGACCGGAGAGAGCATTTTTGGAACTGCTCCAGCTGTTTCAGGTGCTTCCGGTACAGTGTCCATGTCTCACAACCATACAGGAGCGAGCTGAGGACCACTGCATTATACACTTTGAGCTTCGTCGCAGTGCTTACACCTCTGTGTTAGAGGACTTTGGAGTGTAGCCTCCCAAGTGTCTGGCTGGCCTTTTGGATCCTGGCATTAATCTCGTGGTCTAGGGACCCATCGTTGGCGATGGTGCTGCCCAGGTACTTGAAAGTGTTGATGTTAGAAAGCTGTGTGCTGTTGATTGTAATGCATGGCTGGTTAGTTGGCCACGCTGGTGCAGGTTGGAACAGCACCTCTGTTTTGCTGAGGCTGATAGTCAAGCCAAACAGTTTTGTTGCTGTAGAGAACCTGTCCACAATGGTTTGGAGATGATTTTCTTGGTGGGCCATGAGAGCACAATCATCTGCGAAGAGAGCTTCCAGGATGAGTCACTCTGTTGTCTTTGTTTTTGCAGTCAGGCGGTGAAGGTCAAATAGTGAGCCATCCATTCGGTATTTGATGTAGAAGCCCAGGTCTAGATCCATCAAGCATGTCGTAATACTTGGGTGAAGTATAGGTTGAATAGTACTGAAGCGAGAACACAGCCTTGTTTCACACCATTGGAGATGTTGAAGTGATCAGAAGTCTCTCCACCAGATAGGACTTCCCCTGTCATGTTGACATGAAAGAGCTGGATCAGTTTATGAATTTTGCTGGGCAACCGACCTTGCTAAGGATCACCCACAATGTGTCCCTGTTCACTGTGTCGAAAGCCTTTGTCAGGTCTATGAAGACAATGTAGAGACTCAGGTTCTGCTCAAGGTATTTTTCCTCCTTTTGCCTCACTGTGAAGACCGTGTCGATGGTGGTACGATCTGGTCAGAAGCCACATTGTGATTCAGGCAGGTTTTGCTCTGAAACAGATGACAGGAGTCTGTTGAGTATAACACGGACAAGGATCTTTCCAGCAGTGGAGAGTAGTGAGATGCCTCTGTAGTTGTCACAGGCTGCTCTTGCACCTTTGTTCTTGTATAGGGCTACGATGGAGGCATCTTTGAGTTCTGGGGGCATGTCTTCCTCTTCCCATATGCTGGTCAGCACTATGTGGAATGCCTGGAGTGCCTTTCCATTAAAGGCCTTGTACACCTCGGGTGGGATCCCGTCTTTCCCGGGTGCCTTGCCTGCACTCATTTGTTTAATGGCTTTTTGGACTTCCTCTATTGAAGGAGGGACATCAAGTTGTTCAATGGTGCAGTTTTGGGGGATCTGGTCAAGGGTGCTTTGGTAGACTGAAGAGGGTCGGTTGAGAAGCTGACTGAAGTGTTTTTTCCACCTGTTGCTGATGCCTTTTTTATCTTTTATGAGAGTGTCAACATCAGAGGATAGCAAGGGAGTGGTGGTGGGTTTTGATGTCCCATAGACAGTCTTGACGGCACTGAAAATTGTTTGTAGTTTTTCGTATCAGCAAAGTGCTGGATTTCTTCTGCCTTTTTTTCTCACCATTGGTCTTGCATCTTCCTGATCTCACACTGTGCCATGGCTTGGAGAGACTTGAATCTGTCCTTTTTAGGAGCAGAGTTTAGGTTATTTTACCACTCCATAAAGGCTTTGTTCTTTTTGCTTAATAGGTCTTCAATAGCAGTGTTGTTCTCATCGAACCAGTCCTTGTGGTTGAGTTGTTTGGGGCCTAGGACTGCCTTTGATGTTTCCTTCACTGCGTCTCTGAAGTGGTTCCATTTCTCGGTTGAGCTTCCAGTGAGTGGTCCCTTGTCAGACAGCTTGTCATCCAGGCAGAACTGGAATGTTTGCAAATAAGATGGATCTCTAAGACGACTCACGTTGTAAAATGCAAGAACTGTCTGGGCGCATTTTGGATGGCGAGGCTTAATGTGCATTTGAAGAGTTGGGGTGTATGGGGTGTTCAGGGAGGGGTAGTATCTTTGGTATGGAGGGGTTGTCGTGCCCTCCTAAGGCAGCTCTCCAGCCTCTGACCCTCACCTGACACCCAGCTCTCACTTAGGGCTCCCAGTAGCTGCTAGCATGCGGCAGCGGCCACACCCTGGGAAAGGGCTTCGACAGGCCGGCTAAACCTTGTGAAGGTAGCCATCAGGTTGTCAACCCCTGGTGAGCCAGGGCTTTGCTCACCCAGCATGTGAAGACTGTTTCGGTGGAATAGGGGGACGAAAGCAATAAGAAGGTTGAATGGCTGAGATGGCAACGCAGCAAAGCCCTGTGGAGTGCTTATGGCGTGTTGGAGCACAAAAATAAAAGTTAATATATATGGGCCAAACCTGCCCATAAAACTGAAAAAGGATAGCAAAGTGGATTAAAAGAAAAATCCTTCACTGTATTGTCCATAAGAAACATATTTAAAGCACAGAGAAACACAAGGTTAAAATAAGTTGGAGTAGAATCTATTATGTTTTAGCTAAAGTTAAAAAATCAGGGGTAATGATCATGTTGTCAGAGAAAAAAAAAAGTAAAAAATGATCTAATTAAAAATAAGTAAGGAAATTATATCCAAATAAAAGGCACCATAGGCAATGAAATACTATCAATATTAAGCATATATTCATTGAATTCCATAGTGTGTAAATTCCTAAAGAAGGTGTTACATAAGCTGCAGGAGAAAATAAACAATAAAACTCTACTAATAGGAAATCTTGATTTTCTCTACTCAGAACTAGAAGAATCCAAATAAAAAAAATAAAAAAGAATTTAAGGAAGTAAATAGAATTTTAGAAAAGTTAGTTATGACACAATCCTAAAGAAAATGGAATGAAAATAGAAAGGAATATACATTGTTTTTTCTATGCAGTAAATGATACCTTTACAAAAATTACCACATAATAGTGCACAAAACTTCACAATAAAATATGGAAAAGCAGAAATATTAAAAACATTCTTTTCAGAAAATAAGTGTAAAATTTAAATTAGTCTCTAGTAATAGAAATATTATATTTTATGAGGTTTATTAAGGATTATTAGAAATCAAGAAATAAGAAAATACAAAATAAAAAAAACCACATGCCTAGGGCTGATTAGCCCATTCAAAAGCTCTGTGCTTAGCTTACCCACTACATCATTGCCATGGTCGAGTAGCGGAAGAGCCCTGTGGGCGACAGAGAGCCCATTAGATACTAACTGTGATTTCACCCAGATGGAGACTCAGTTGAAATTATAGGGAACTCTGGGAAATACTGAGGACTTCTGAGGATTGAATTCTAGGATTCAAATCTCCATTTTTACCTAAGGCAATTATAAAAGAATAAAAGTTAATTGGAAATTAAATAATCTCATCCCAAAGAATCTTTCTGCTTCACTTTATTGAATACAATCATTATTGTGATTATGTTCTAAAAAGAATTCTTTTAATATTTCTTCTGTTTTATATTTGATTGTGAAGCTCTATGCCAAGTTTAATAAAAGATTATAAAGAATACTTAAACAACCCTAAATGGAAAAATAATTTAAAGAAATCATTAAAGAATTGCCCAATAAAAAGGCTCAGAGCCAGATGGTTTCACAGGTGATTTCAACCACATTCAAAGAACAAGTAAATCCAATTCTACATAAACCATGTGGAAAAAATAAAGGAAGAAGCAATTCTTCAAAATTTCTTTCATGATACAAATATGGTACTGATACCTAAACCAGAAAGAGCTAAAACCATATTCCCCAAGATTCCAGCAACCTCTGGAGACTCAGCACAATTGGTGGGGGAAGGGCCCTGGGACCTTCCCTCTTCCTTTTCCTTAAACATAAGAATTCAGGCTTCTTAACATATCTTTTAAGTTGAATTGAGCAGGAGGATCCCCAGCTCTGTCCTGTTGTTCGATTTGGTATTCTGTGCCCTAGAAGCACTTAGTTTTTGATTGCTCTAGGAGAGTTTTCACAGAGGTCTAGACTTTTGCTGCTTCTCCATGGCCATCTTGACTCCTATTCCACTACAATCATTGATATTATTATTTAGGGATTACAACATAGGATTTCTTACGATGAGTTTCTTCTGATAATTAGAAATTTTAAACATAGGCTAAATAATAGACTTGGATTCATTTGTGTTTTTTTTCTTTCTACCAGATTCTAAGAGGTGGTGGTGTACAAAGATCGTGGTTATGGTAGTTTTAATCACTTGCTACCTGTTGCCTCCTGTCTCTTTCTTAGGCTGATTTGTCTATCTTAATAGTGACAGCTGGGTAATAATTTGTTAGGTTTTTAATTAATTTTAATTTTTTCCCAAATTGTTTCCATAATTTCTATAATTTTAGTTCATCCAGATTATATTTTATGGTAATAATAGGGATGGTGGACATTTTCTCCACTGGGGTTTTAGTCCTCAATAATGACTACAGATAGTAGGCTATTGGTCTAGGGAATACTCTTAGAAAAAGGCTTCCAATGCATTGTATAACTTATGAAATGGATCATTTATATGAAGAAATGGACAAAATTGTTCTTGAATGAGGTGTCGATATTTTACCAGATTAAGTTACAAGAAGATTCTCTAATCAAGAAAATGTCAAAATATTTCTTTTTTTTAAAAAATATTATTTTATTTGGTCGTTTTCATACATTATTCACTGGAAACAAAGATCGTTTTCTTTTCCTCCCCTCCCCTTCCCCCCCCCCCCCCCCCGCCTTTCCCTCTCCCATAGCCGACGCATGATTCCACTGGTTATCACATGTGTTCTTGACTCGAACCCATTTCCCTGTTGTTGGAGTTTGCATTATAGTGTTCATTTAGAGTCTCTCCTCAGTCTTATCTCCTCCAACCCTGTAGTCAAGCAGTTGCTTTTCATTGGTGTTTTTACTCCCACAGTTTATCCTCTGCTTGTGGGTAGTATTTTTTTTTAGATCCCTGCAGATTGTTCAGGGACATTACATTGATACTAATGGAGAAGTCCATCACCTTCGATTGTACCACAATGTATCAGTCTCTGTGTATAATGTTTTCCTGGTTCTGCTCCTTTCGCTCTGCATCACTTCCTGGAGGTTGTTCAAGTTCACATGGAATTCCTTTACTTTATTATTCCTTTTAGCACAATAGTATTCCATCACCAACATATACCACAATTTGTTCAGCCATTCCCCAATTGAAGGGCATCCCCTCATTTTCCAATTTTTGGCCACCACAAAGAGCGCAGCTATGAATATTTTTGTACAAGTCTTTTTGTCCATTATCTCTTTGGGGTACAAGCCCAGCAGTGCTATGGCTGGATCAAAGGGCAGACAGTCTTTTATCGCCCTTTGGACATAGTTCCAAATTGCCCTCCAGAATGGTTGGATCAATTCACAACTCCACCAGCAATGAATTAATGTCCCCACTTTGCCACATCCCCTCCAGCATTCATTACTTTGCATAGCTGTCATGTTAGCCAATCTGCTAGGTGTGAGATGATACCTCAGAGTTGTTTTGATTTGCATCTCTCTGATTATAAGAGATGTAGAGCACTTTTTCATGTGCTTATTAATAGTTTTGATTTCTTTGGATGAGAACTGCCTGTTCATGTCCCTTGCCCATTTGTCAATTGGAGAATGGCTTGATTTTTTGTACAATTGATTTAGTTCTTTATAAATTTTAGTAATTAAACCTTTGTCAGAGGTTTTTATGAAGATTGTTTCCCAATTTGTTGCTACCCTTCTGATTTTGGTTACATTGGTTTTGTTTGTACAAAAACTTTTTAATTTGATGTAATCCAGATTATTTATTTTGCATTTTGCAACTCTTTCTAATTCTTGCTTGGTTTTGAAGTATTTCCCTTCCCAAAGGTCTGACATGTATACTATTCTGTGTTCGCCTAATTTTCTTATAGTTTCCTTCTTTATGTTCAAGTCATTCATCCATTTTGAATTTATCTTGGTGTGGGGTGTGAGGTGTTGATCTAAGCCTAATCTCTCCCACACTGTCCTCCAATTTTCCCAACAGTTTTTATGAAATAGTGGAGTTTTGTTCCAAAAGCTGGAATCTTTGGGTTTGTCATATACTGTCTTGCTGAGGTTGCTTGCCCCCAGTCTATTCCACTGATCCTCCTTTCTGTCTCTTAGCCAGTACCAAATTGTTTTGATGACTGCTGCTTTGTAACAAAATATTTCTTTAGGTAAAAACAATCCCCTTTTCTGGATTAAACAGCTTCATTATTATAGGAAATAATCTTGAATGACTTCTAATTCCGCCCTGCTCAAATGTCAATTCAGTGGGTTTTTTTCCATCTGTGGAATCTGAAGCTGATTTTTTTATCCAAAGCATTAAAAATAAGATTTTTGATATTGATGTTTCAGGAAATCAGACATGAAGGAAGTAAGAAAAAGTAGGATTTGAAAATACTTTTCCCTCCTTCCTCTCTAGTATCTCTTGCAAATGATGTCCAAAAGTAGAAATCCAGGCTGAAGTTTGATTAAGACTATGACTGTACATATATACAGTCATAGTCAAGCTTGTGCATATGTATATACATATCTACACATATATATATTTATGTTTATATAAACATGCAAGTGATTATGAGTTTATATCTATAAGTATTATAGTTCTATGTATATACATAATTGTATATTATATATATGTGTATGTGTGTGTGTGTGTGTGTGTATTTTCAAGAAATGAGTTTTGTCCTTAAGGAATCAGGAAAAGGATATTTGAGATGGAATGGATTTAAGGAATAGATACTCATTTAGGACAGCTACTCCAGATCATGAATTTCTCCTTCATTGTGCTTTTCATTACCTTCCTCCAGAGGGAATTAAGTGAATTGCCCAGAATCATACAGGAAGGATCCAAGGTCATATTTGAACACCGAACCTCTTATTTCTATGCCACTGAATTTCCTAGATGCCATCCTTTAAATTAAAAAAAAATAAAATAGAAAAATTGCCCACATGACACCAGATATAATCTATATGTCTGTGTCTATATCCTCTTATGTCAGCTTCATCCAGATTACTTTGTGCCCTCTGTGCGTTTTTCCTTGGGAGAATGACTCATTGATTCAGAGGAGTTTTCAGAGAGACTCACCTCTGATCTCACTTAACTAGAGATTGGAAGAAACTTTCTAAGTTTGAGATAAGTTGGGCAATGGGAATCCAGATAGTGTCATACTTGGTAGGTGGAGCTGATAGATAAAGCACAGGGAGCAGGAGGATGGAATTTCATTCTCCTTGCCACCTCTTATCAGAGACTAAAATTGTATTTCAGAGAATCTCAGCAATGGAAACGGTTTATACCCACACAACATTCTTGATAGTTTCATGCTATGGGGGAAGAGGACAGACTGGGAGTAAGGAGACCAAGGTTCTACACCCAGCTCAGTCATGAATAAACTGTGTGACCTGGTAAGTGACTCAACTCTATTGATTGAGGTGGCCAAGAGAAGAAAACATGTGGAGCAACATACTCAGATTCCTTCAGTATGTCAGAGGGAGAACTAAGCCTTGATATTCTGAACTCCCAAGAACATTCATCCTCACCTAAACCCTTACTATTTTCTGAGGATGGGAGAGGTTGAGTAATTTGGCCAGGGTCACACAGCTCCTTAATAACAATGGAAGAATTCAAACTTGGGACTTCTTCATTTTAATTTTAGATTTCCCTCCTCTACAAGGGGATGAGCTCCTCCCAAATCATAAATGCTTTGAGATTAGAGACTGATTTGCTTTCATATTTGTTTTCGTGGTGCTATACATGGTTCTTGGTACATAATAAATATTTCATAAATATGATTTAAGGCATTCATCTTCTATGAAGCAACATGTTAAGATCTGAGAATAAAAGACAAAAGTCATAGGTTCTTCTCGTTATTAAAGTAATAAATAGTAAATACTGAAAAATGAGTTATCTTCATTAATTTAATACAGAAGGATATTAATATTTTTAAATGCCCAAATAGCCATGTCATTTTGCATTTCATTTTTAGCTGTCTTCAGGTTTTTAATTTTATTTTTTTTCCATTTGAATTAGTTTATTTAGTCAATTTAGAACATTATTCCTTGGTTACAATAATCACATTATTTCCCTCCCTCCCCTCCACCCACTCTTCCTGCAACCAACGCGCAATTTCATTGGGTATTACTTATATCCTTGATCAGAAACTATTTCCATTTTGTTGATGTTTCCACCAGGATGTTCATTCAGACTCTATATCCCCAACCATATCCCTTCAACCCATGTAATCAAGCCGTTGTTTTTCTTCAGTGTTTTTACTCCCACAGTGATTCCTCTGAATGTGGATAGTGGATAGTGGATAGTTCCTCCAAGTTGTTCATGATCACTGCATTGCCACTGATGGAAAAGTCCATTACATTCAATTGTACCACAGTGAATCAGTCTCTGTGTACAACGTTCTCCTGGTTCTGCTCCTTTCATTCTTCATCAAATCCGGATGTTGTTCCAGTTCCCATGGAATTCCTCCACTTTATTATTCCTTTGAGCACAGTAGTATTCCATAACCAACATATACCAATATTTGTTCAGCTATTCCCCAATTGAAGGGCATCCCCTCATTTTCCAATTTTTTTGCCACCACAAAGAGTACAGCTATACATATTTTTGTACATGCCTTTATCCTTCTTATCTCTTTGGGGTACAAAGCCGAAGGGCAGACAGTCTTTTAGTGCCCTTTGGGCATAGTTCCAAATTTCTGGCCATAATGCTTGGATTAATTCACAACTCCACCAGCAATGCATTGATATCCCCACTTTGCCACATACCCTCCAGCATTCATTACTTTCCATTGCTGTCATGTTAGCCAATCTGCTAGGTGTGAGGTGATACCTCAGAGGTGTTTTGATTTGTATTTCTCTGATTATAAGAGATTTAGAACACTTTTTCATGTGCTTATTAATAGTTTTGATTTCTTTAACTGAAAATTGCCTATTCATGTCCCTTGCCCATTAATCAATTGGAGAATGGCTTCATTTTTTGTACAATTGGTATAGTTCTTTATAAATTTGAGTAATTAGACTTTTGTCAGTGGTTTTTGTAATGATGATTGTTTCCCAGTTTGTTGCTTCCCTTCTAATTTTGGTTGCATTAGTTTTGTTTGTACAAAAATTTTCTAATTTGATGCAATCAGAAGTACTTATTTTACATTTTGTGATTTTTTCTAGCTCTTCCTTTGTTTTAAAGTCTTTACTTTCCCAAAGATCTGACAAGTATACTATTCTGTGTTTGCCTAACTTGCTTATATTGTCCTTCTTTATATTCAGGTCAATCACCCATTCTGAGTTTACCTTGGTGTAGGGTGTGAGATGTTGATCCAAACCCTATCTCTCCCGTACTGTCTTCCAATTTTCCCAGCAGGTTTTAACAAATACTGGATTTTGGTCCCCAAAACTGGGATCTTTGGGCTCATCATAGACTGTCTTGCTGAGGTCATTTACCCCTAGTCTATTCCACTGATCCTCCTTTCTGTCTCTTAGCCAGTACCAAATTGTTTTGATGACCACTGCTATATAGTATAGTTTGAGATCTGGGACTGCAAGTCCTCCTTCCTTTGCATTTTTTCATAATTTTCTGTGGATATCTTTGATCTTTTGTTTTCCCAATGAACTTTGTTATGTTTTTTTCTAATTCTGTAAAAAAGTGTTTTGGTAGTTCAATGCATATGACACTAAATAAGTAAATTAATTGGGGCAGGATTGTCATTTTTATTATGTAAGCTCATCCTACCCATGAGCAATCAGTGTTTTTCCAATTGTTTAGATCTAGTTTTAATTGTGTGGACAGTGTTTTGTAGTTGTGTTCATATAGTTCCTGTGTTTGTCTTGGCAGACAGATTCCCAAGTATTTTATATTGTTTAGGGTGATTTTAAATGGAATTTCTCTTTCTAATTTTTGCTGCTGAAATGGGTTTTATATATGTATAAATGCTGATAAATTATGCGGGTTTATTTTGTATCCTGAGAGTGCTAAAGTTGTTGATTATTTCCACTAGCTTTTTAGTTGATTCTCTAGGATTCTTTAAGTAGACCATCATATCATCCGCAAAGAGTGATAGCTTGCTCTCCTCATTGCCAATTTTAATGCTTTCAATTTATTTTTCTTCTGCAATTGTGCTGTTAGTATTTCTAGGACAATGTTAAATAATAGAGGTGATAATGGGCATCCTTGTTTCACTCCTGATCTTATTGGGAAGGCTTCTAATTTATCACCATTGCAGATGATTTTGGCTGATGGTTTTAAATATATACTGTTTATTATTTTTAGGAATGACCCTTCTATTCCTATACTTTCTAGTGTTTTCAATAGGAATGGGTGCTGTATTTTATCAAAGGATTTTTCTGCATCTATTGAGTTAATCATGTGATTTTTGTCAGTTTGTTTGTTAATAAGTTCAATTATGTGGATGGGTTTCCTAATATTGAACCATCCTTTCATTCCTCATATGAATCCTACCTGGTCATAGTGAATAACCCTCATGATGATTTGCTGGAGTCTTTGCTAGAATCCTATTTAAGATTTTTGCATTTATATTCATTAAGGAGATTGGTCTATAGTTTTCTATCTCTGTTTTTGACTTGCCTGGCTTTGGGATCAGTACCATATTTGTGTCATTAAAGTAATTTGGTAGAACTCCTTCTTTGATAATTATGTCAAATAGTTTTTATAGTATTGGGATTAGCTGTTCTTTGAATGTTTGATAGAATTCATTTGTGCATCCATGTGGACATGGGGATTTTTTCTTAGGGAGTTCTTTGATTACTTGTTCAATTTCTTTTTCTGATATGGGGTTGTTTAGGTAATCTATTTCTTCCTCTGTTAGTCTAGGCAATTTAAATTTTTGTAAATATTCATCCATATCACCCAAATTGCCCTATTTCTTGCCATATAATTGGGCATAATAGTTTTTAATGATTGCCTTAATTTCCTCTTCATTAGAGGTGAGGTTGGGGTTTATGGGGTGCTCAGGTTGGAGTAGTATCTCTGGAATGGAGGGCTTGTCGTGCCCTCCTAGGGCAGCACTACAACCTCTGACCTTCACCTGACACCCAGCTCTCACTTGTGGCTCCCAGTAGCTGCTAGCATGCGGCAGCGGCCACACACCTGGCAATGGCTTCGACAGGCCGGCTAAACCTTGTGAGGGTAGCCATCAGGTCATAGACCCCTGGTGAACTAAGGCTTTGCTCATCCAGCATGTGAAGACTGCTTTGGCCAAACAGATGAAAGAAACCACTAAGAAGTTTCAACGGCTGAGAAGGCGAAGCAGCAACGCACTGTGGAGTGCTTAGGGAATGTTGGAGCACAAAAGTCAACACGGCCATCCAATGCAGCTGAGGAAGTCTCCAGGTGTAACAATTTTTCATGCCAATGAACCCAGGCTTCCAATGCCGAGAGAGTGGGATTGTCTCTGTGCATTGACTTTTCCACTTAAATCTCCTTCGCGCACAAGTGTTTTTGTGCACACTCAACTACATCACAGATGAAAGAGCACAAAGACAATCGTCATCCTCGGTTACCAAGAGACTACTACTCTAGAGGTAAGGTATCCCTTTTGTGATTTTGAAATCACTTTAAAAGACTGATATATATTAATTTAAGGTCTCAAGGAATTCAGCTATGTAATTCCTAAATGAAACACTCAATTCAGCTGCCAACTTTTTTTAAATGGTGTTTTAATTACAAACAGGAGGAAGAAAGTATGAGAGAGAGAGAGAGAGAGAGAGAGAGAGAGAGAGAGAGAGAGAGAGAGAGAGAGAGAGAGAAGGAAAAGGGAGAGAAAGAGGTTTTAAATACCCACTCTGCTCAGGCTGAGCCAAAGTGGGCTTTAAGGCCATGGATAGCCAAGGTAAGGAAAGAGATCAGTCCCTATCACTCACATGACCAATCTGGAGAAAAACAGTTCACAGGCTCCTCCAACTCCAAGCACCAGCCTCCAATTGACTCTAGCCCTCCTTACAGGAAGTCCTGAGAACTCCAAAGTGGTTCTCTACCTCACTTCCTGTGTCTCTCATACCTAGGATCACCCAGTTTTGCACATGTCTGTTGAAGGCCATATTCTCAAATAATTAAATCTTGAGTTTTGCTGCAGCCCTTCCTAATCTTGTTACCCTGAGTAAGGTGGAGATTGTAGTTTCCAAGAAATGATTTTGTTATTCCAAGTATCTCTATTGTTATTGATCAGGGAATAGCTAAATCCCATCTTCTAAAGAATGGTCTGAATGGGGTGGAGTAGTTTTGAAATTCACACTTTTTATTTTTGATACTGTCAATTTGGTTTTCTTCTTTCCTTTTTTAAATTAGACTGACCAGTACTTTGTCTATTTTATTTGTTTTATCAAAGTACCAGCTTCTAGTCTCATTTATGAAATCAATAGTTCTTTGACTTTCCATTTTAGTAATTTCTCCTTTGATTTTTAGGATCTCTAATTTAGTCTTCTGAGGATTTTTAATTTGTTCACTTTCTAGTTTTTTGATTTTCATGCCCAATTCATTGACCTCTGCCCTCCCTAATTAGTTAATATTTGAACTCAAGGATATAAATTTACCCCTGAGTACTATGGCTGCATCACATAGATTTTGAAAGGATATATGAAGCTTCCTCGATCCAGCGAGAAGCCTCAAAGTAGGAAGATAGAGGAAGGATAGAAGTTCTGTATGCCGCGAGGGGGGTGGCGGAGCCAAATTAGGGCTATGCGGTGGCAGGAATGAGTCAGAAATCCAGGCCTTATTAATTATCAATGAGCCACAGCAGAAACTCCAATCAGTGGACTACTCAGAAGGCTTATACCCATCCAGTGATCCAGATTTAATACCACACAGGTCGGAGATATGATAGAGAAAAGAGAGTGCCTGGCCAAAGGCCAGGTCCCAGGTAGGAGAGGTAAATCAGGAAAGGAATCAAAGATGGAGCTTGGCTAGAGGCCAAGCTCCAGCAAGGACAGGCATCAGTGAGAGCTGAGATCCAAGTGAGGAAGAGAGAGAAGAGAGGGCAGAGCCTGCTGTGGCCGATATTTAATCTTAATCTCTTTGATGTGACACAATACACAGGGATGATTATCATTGGTTAATGACAAGGTATAGGTGTGGTTCTCTTAGCCAGGTGAGCACAAAGAAACCTGTTTTCCCACCTAACCTAGGGGAATCTGGGGTCAAGGGTCAGAGGCTTTCCTAGCCATGCGCAAGACTGAGCATGCTCTCTTCTAAGCCACTCTGTACACACTAACTGTTTCCCTTGCCCATAGCCAGGGGTGGACTGCTACAATATCTCATCATTGTCATTTTTCTTCAATGAAATTATTAATTGTTTCTATGATTTTTTCTTTAACTAACTGGTTTTGGAGAATCATATTGTTTAATTTCCAATTAATTTTTGATTTACCTCTCCATGTACCCTTAATAATTATTATTTTCATTGCATTGTGATCTGAGAAGTTTGCATTTATTATTTCTGCTCTTTTGCATTTATTTGCAATGTTTTTATGCCCTATTACATTGTCAATTTTTGTGAATATACCATGTGCTTCTGAAAAGAAGGTGTATTCCTTATTGTCCTTATTTATTTTTCTCCACATATCTACTAACTCTAATTTTTCTAATATTTCATTCACTTCTCTTACCTCTTTCTTATTTATTTCTTCATTTGATTTATCTAGTTTGGATAGAGGAAGGGCCAGGTCTCCCACAATATAGTTTTTCTATCTTTTTCATCCTTGAGCTCCACTAGTTTCTTCTTTAGAAATTTGGATCCTATGCCATTTGATGCATACATGTTGAATACTGATATTTCCTCATTGTCTATACTGCCTTTTATCAGGGTGTAATTACCTTCCCCTATCTCTTTTAACTAGATTTATTTTTACTGTGGCTTTGTCAGATATCATGATTGAGACTCCTTGCCTTCTTTTTACCAGTTGATGCCCAATAGATTTGGATCCATCCTCCTACTTTTACACTATGCATATCTACCTTCCTCATGTGTGTTTCTTGTAGACAGTATATGGTAGGGTTTTGGATTCTAATACACTGCCATTCACTTGGATTTTATGGGTGAGTTCATTCCATTCACATTCAGAATTATGATTACTAGCTGTGTATTTCCCAGCATTTTGATTTCTACTCCTTGTCCTTCATTTTATTCTTTCACTATTTCCTTCTACTCCATTTTGTTTTTAATTAATCCCCCTAGTTCCCACCCTTATTTTACTTCCCTTTCTACCCCCCTCCTTTCTTATCCCCCCCTTATTTTCTTCACAGTCTTTTTAAACTACCCCCACCCTCGCCCTCCCTTGTACTACTTCCCTCCCCTCCAGTCAGTTTGTTACCCTTCTACTTCCCTATAGGGTGCAAATGTATTCTTTGCCCCAATGGATTGGATTGTTCTTCCCTCTTTGGGTCAATTACAATATACGTAAAAGTTGAGTATTTCCTATCACCAACCTCTTTACCCTTCCAGTGTATTGATGTTCTTCCCCCTCCTGCCATGAGCTTCTTTGTGACATATAAAATTTACACACTTGCATATGTATTTATACATACATATATATTTATACCTATTTATGTCTTGTCATTTCATCCTATACAGTTTATCACTGTTCCCTCTAATGTAATTCTTCTAGTTGCCCAGCTGATAATAACAATTTTTAAGAGTTATGAATGACCTCTTTTCTTATAGGGATATGTATCATTTTAACTTATTGAGTCTCTTAAAAAAGGTTTTTTTATTGTTTAGTTTAGTTTAGTTTTTTCTTTTTCCTTCTTTTTAAATTGACTTTTGATGATTCTCTTGAGTTCTGTGCTTGGACATCAAATTTTCTGTTCAGGTCTGGTCATATTTTTTTAAATTCTTGGAATTCTTCTATTTTGTTGAATGACCATACTCTCCCCTGTAAGAATATAATCAGTTTTGCTGAGTAGTTGATTCTCAGTTGTAGACCTAGTTCCCTTGCTTTCTGGAATATCATATTCCATGCCTTTCGGTCCTTCAGTGTGGATATCTTTGATAAAGAGAATCTGTAACACAGATATCTGAGCAAAATCAACTTATAAGCAAGGCTAGTAGATAACAATAAAAGGGATACAAGGCTCCTTGGTATCCAAGGATGAATCTGACAATCAGAGAAGCTCTTGTATATAATTACTTAAGTAAGGTATTAAAAGCAATTAATGATGCAAATAAGACTGAGAATATGATTAATCACTCTGAAATAAAGTGTGGAATTATCGATACATTGACTCAGAGTGAGGATTATTATAACTCAAGATAACAAGAAAAACACAGAATTTAATTATATCTCCTAGAGGCTCTCATGGTGGGGCAAACATTATGACCACATTGACTCACATCCTCTGAAAATATTGGGGTGGGTCAATGTCTGAGGACTAGGTTGAGTCATGTCTCCCTTTGGTAAGCAAAAGTTCACAGATTTGAATCTTTGTGGTTCCACTTTTGCCCCCAGGAATACTCATAAATTTTACAATGAGATCTAGAAAATTAAATTTGCATGTAATCCAACAAGACTGATCCTGGTGTTTATATGCAAATTTCAATAAATAATTAATAAATAATACAAAATAAAATAGAGCATCATTTTTTAAATTTTATATTACCCCATGAATATAATTGTGCCTAGAAATTCAGCCTACATATTGAGAGTATAGCATGTTTCACCATTTCTTCCAATATAGTCAAGATGGATCTCCACATCCTATAAAATAATTTAAATGATCAAATACTGAACAAAGTTTACCTCATCCCTGAATAAAATCAAAGGATGTTTAAAATAAACACAGGAACTGCTCCCAAAACACATATTGGCTAGAAGGTAATAGACACCAAGGTTGTCATGAGGATATTATAATCAAATACCATCAATGCCTCTCTCCCACTGGATCAAAGTTGTTTCTATGCCTATAGAACCACATTGTGATCTATATCCCTTCCCAAATGTAGCCATGCTGGGAACTGCTTCAGTTGGCTCAGAAAAAGACAATTAAATTTTGAATGTGAGCACTTAGACCATAGAAATCAGTCAATACTACAAATAAAGATTTGGCTTATTGTTTCAATGACCTACACAGAAAGTGATAGAGGAAATAAAATGGAGGATTATTTTTAAATTGTGGGTGTGTGTGTTTAAAACAGAGACCTAGTTCTTAAGTATTTACCAGCATACTTTTGCTTGTGGGGCTGATAAATAAGCAATGGCATTACCATCTCCAAATAGCTCAGTGACATTAGTTGTCTGAGTAATATACTGTTTAAAAATTATCTATCTGATCTTCCTCATTCTAGAAGGATAATAGACAGAATTAGTGTATCATGTTTCTGGGTATGTGTGCCCACTCACAAATATCATTCATTACATGCAATATTCCTATAAGAGAGGGGATATTATCAAGGCCTTTAAACATGAAGAAAATGAGGTTAAGGACTTAAGTTACTTTTCTAAGGCTAATAACAGGAAAGAGTCTGAGACAGAATTTAAATTCAGGATTCTCCTAACTCCAAGTTTATGATACTTCATGCTACATTATATTGTCTAAAATTTTTAAGTTATAAAAATAGCCTGACTTAGGGGATGGATCTCAGTGGGAGTAAGGTGCCAAGATGGGTTTTTCTTTAAGAAAAAAGATGATCTAAGTAAAGTTGTTGCCCCCTCATAGCTTTCCTAAATGCATTCTTGACATCTTTGTTTCTCAGGCTATAGACCAGAGGATTCAACATGGGAATGACCATGCTGTAGAATACTGACACAATTTTGTCTGAGTCCATTGAGTGGCTTGAGCTGGGTCGAAAGTACATGAAGGTGCACGTCCCATAAAATATGGACACTGCTGTGAGATGGGAAGCACAGGTAGAGAAGGCTTTCTGTCACCCTTCAGCAGAACGAATCTTCAGGATGGTGATGAAGATGAACAAATAAGAGGTAAAAATGACAAGAAATGGAAAAAAGGCATTGAATGACCCTAAAATAAAGATTATTGACTCAATGATGTGGATTTCAGAGCAAGAGAGAACTAAGAGAGGGGGAATATCACAGAAAAAGTGATGGATTACATTGGACCTGCAGAAGGAAAGAGTAAAAATGTTTCCTATGACTATGGAGGAAGTAAGAAAGCCACAGATGTAAGACCCACTGACCAGATATGCACACACTGTTGAAGTCATAGTAGTGGTATAATGAAGGGGCCTACACACAGCTGCATAGCGATCATAGGCCATGGAGGCTAAGAGGAAACTTTCAATAATAACAAAGGCCCCAAAGAAGAATAATTGGGTAGCACATCCATTATGGGAGATGGCCTTGTCCCCTGTGAGGAGACCAGTCATAACTTTTGGGGTAATAGCTGAGGAGTAGCCAAAATCCACCAGAGAGAGGTTACTGAGGAAAAAATACATGGGAGTGTGGAGGCTGGAATCCCAGGAGATCAGAGCTATTATTCCCAGATTCCCTACCAGGGTGATGAGGTAGATGAGGACGAATATTATGAAGAGAGGAATCTGAAGCTCTGGGGCATCTGTTAACCCTATAAGAATGAATTGATTCACTTCAGAGCTGTTCTCCATTGATATCATTTTAGTGTGATGTCATTCACCTGCAACAATAAAAAGTAACCATTATAAAATTTAGCTTTACATAATGCCTGATTCCAAGACATAAAACAGAGATAAAAATAGAGGTTAGATGAAGGATTGAAAAAGAGAACCAAGGGACCAAGAGCATTCAGGTCATTTTCAAAGCAGTTACTCTGAGTCCCCCAGTGCACTGATCCAGTTTCTCATGAAGAATTTCTCATATATTATTGCTTCCTTTTCAATCATCTACAAACTTAACAATTCTCATAATGCCATTCCTTACTTCAGGAAAGGGAAGCTCCTTATTCTCTGGCAAAAATCAGCATAAAAGGAGTTATTGCTGGTCATGGCTGGAGAACTAGACCTTTCCTTCTGATATGCTCTACTCTGATGAAGAAGAAAGCATAGAAGAATAAGGGGGGATATGGAAAAACAAATAAGGGGAAAGTCAAAAGACTGAGAGAAGGGAGATCAAAGAAATTTGGCTGAGATTTCACTAGGATCCTTCTTAGTCCTGGAATCATCAGAGCTGTAAGGTCTATGCTATGGCCTGAAGTCACCATTTCCTGAGTGGGAAAAGTCATCATTGGACATGTTGCATAATTATGGGAGTCATCTCAAAAAGACCACTAGTGAATCATATAACAATAAATATATGATTTGTATATTTGTTTCCCTAACATATTCTGTCCCTTTTCAATATGTTACCACTGCCACCTTATAAACAGAAGGTGGCCCCAAGCCATTTTATCCTTTCATTTACCCTATGGTTTTCTGGTTTCCAGTGAAATCACCAACTTTTGGTTTGGCATATTTTTAGTGTTAGCTATTAATCCAAACTATAGACAGTTGTTCCTTTTTTCCCCTTAAATACGATGATAGCTGTATTTTAGATAAAAGTATCTTTCCTTTTTCCAACTTTAACTGGATCTTTGAATCATATTTTTTTATATATCACTCAGGCATTTTATTCCATTAAAGTTTCCAAATATCTCTCCTCCTCTTTCCCCTCTGCACACTAAAAGTAGATATTTATCTAAACTATGTCTTGCTTGTTTCTATTTATCAGTTCTTTCTCCACTAGTCAAGACACACAAAATATTCTTCAAGCAATGTTTCTATTCCTATATATAATGTTCAATTGGTTCTGCTCATTTCACTGTTCTTAATTTCATATATATTTTTCTGTATTTTTAAAAAGTAACTTGCTTGTTACTTCTTATGGCATTTCTTATTCCATCACAATCACATGCCATAACTTGTTTAGCTATTCCCTAATTGGTGGACATACCCTCAATTTCTAGTTCTTTGCCACCACAAAGGGAGCTGCTATAAATATGTTAGAACCTATAGAGCAGTGGTCCCCAAACTACAGGCCTTGGCCCACATGTAGCCCCCTGAGGCAATTTATCCAGCCCCCACTGCAATTCTGGAAGGGGCATCTCTTTCATTGGTGGTTAGTGAGAGTAGCACTGTATGTGGCGGGGCCACAAAGCACAGCATCACTCATGTACAATACTATTTCCAGTGACATAATCCTTTGAGTGGTGCCTTGTTCTGATAGTAACTGAATGAGAACAAGGTGCCGCACAAAGGATTATGTGGGTGAACAATGGAAGATGTCACATTGTGAGCAGAGATCTAGGGGAGGGGATTCCTCACTGTGTATACTGCTGCCCAATATAGTGGTGGCAGTGATGGGCCTGAGTAAGGTGTGACAGGCCCATCACAGCCAGAGCTGCAACCTCTGCTATCCCAGACAATGGTATACAGATTTATTCATAGTTTTTTTTTTTTATAGTCTGACCCTCCAACAATGTGAGGGAAAGTGAACTGGCCCCCTGTGCAAAAAGTTTGGGGACCCCTGCTCATAGGTTCTTTTCATTTTTCCCATGATCATCTTTGGAAAAAATGTAATAAACAGAAGCAGAGAATCTCAAGTCAGTACAGTTCATCAAAGGTGATCTTCAGCTCACATTTGATCAGAACTCATCTCTATCAAAGCTTCCCAAACAGCAGGTAAGACTAGAAAAGGAGAAAAGCTGGTTAAGTAGGAGGAATAAAAGATAAGAGATGTATAGCTCTAGTAGCCAATTGGGTTCCCCAAGGAACTCATTTGAGCAAAATAAGCTATAATCTCTAATGGAAGAAAACTACTGACTGCCAAAGTAACATTTCTATTTTAAGGGTAAATCTCATGACTAGTACATGGTTCTGGAAAGGTTTCTCCCTTATTCCAATAAAATGGAATATGTAATAGCAGGCTATTTATATGTACTTTTTCTAAACTTAGAATGTATACTTATATTTGGAAATCCAGGAACCAGGGTGGGGAAACTTGGTGGAAAGCATTTATACTGTTATCACTAAAACAATATAACATCATATATTTGTATGTGTGTGTATATATATATATATATATACACACACACACATATATATATATATATATATATATATAATATTTATATTGGGAGAAGAAATAAGATTCAGGCCTAAAGATGGGAGGTCCTAGGTCTGTGATGGTGAACCTATGACATGCACGTCAGCATTGACACATGTACCCACTTTTGATGACACAGGGCCACATGCAGGATCAGCACACCTCAGGGCACAGGAGCTGGCATGGGAGCTGCCCTGGGAGCCACATGCCCATAGCTATGACCATGGCCATGCCCCAGTCCAGGGTATCTGGGCAGGGTGGGAGGGATGTAAGCAGTCAGTGGCGTGTGCCAGGCAGCTGGTGTGTGTGGGGAAGGAGAATCGAGCAATGAAGGAGCACACATGGGCAGGCAGGCTGGTGGGAGATAGCCACTGTTCTGGCAGAGTCCCCAGGTTAGCTGGGTGGGTAGGGGAGGGGTGGTACAGGGAAAGGCCAGCAGAAGGCTGGGCGGAGCTCCAGCCCACAATGGAACAGTTCCTAGAACCAACTAACCAACTACCAGACACTTTTAACACCCTGAAAAATATAGCAATGGCTTTACTCACAATTTTTCCTTCTATGTACTTTTGTGAGACCTTATTCTCAGTGTTAAATAATATCATAACCAACAAAAGAAACAGATTAACAGATGAAGTTAGTAGCACTTGCTTGGGCTTGAAGTGTACAAAATAACAACCTTAAATTGAAGATTTAGCCATTGAAATTCAGCTACAGAAAAGTCATTAATAGGCAGGTTAGTTAAAGAATTCCTTCTCCCCCTCACTTATCTTAGTTTATGGCAAACCCACATAAGTTAAATAATATCAAGACCAACAAAAGAAAAAGACTGACAGATGAACAAAAAAGTCACTAAACAGGCAAGTTACATGATTAATTTTTGGTTTATTAAGTAGTTATATATTACAATTATAATTTTTTGCTATTTAAACTATATATATCATGAAATGATGATGCTGTTGTTTTTTTAAGTGACATGCCACTTGAGTAATGCTTGTTTTTTTTTGGAGAATTTTAACATACTAGCCTCAAAATCTTGCCCATTCCATCACTGTCCTAGGTCCAAATCTGGCCTCAGACACTTCCCAGATGTGTGATCCTGGACAAGTCACTTAACCCCCATTGCCTAGCCCTTACCTCTCTTCTGCCTTGAAACCAACACACAGTATTGATTCCAAGACAAAAGGTAAGGGTCAACCCCCTCCCCCTCAAACTTGGCATGAAGTGATGAGTAATTTCATTTATCTAAGCATCTGCCAGAATGTTTTCTCTTATTCTGGATCTCGACCTATCTCTATCTCTCTTTGTATCTCTCTCTTTCTCTGTGTCTGTCACTCTCCATCGATCTCACTATATCACTATAAATTTCTTTCTCTCCCTATGTGTCTATTTCACCCTTTTTTCTGTCTCTCTATTGCTATCTCTGAGTTTCTTTCTATCTATCCATCTACTATCTATCATCTATCCACCTTTGTATCTTTCTGGCTCTCTCTTCAAAGAACAGCTATTGATTTCTTATGGATAATGTTATTTTTATCCATCAAAAGCTGAAAAGCAAAATAAAAAATATGAGATTATTCTGCATTTGATTCATAAAAGTAATGAGGAATTGGTAGTTTGGGATCAAAATAAATAGGAATATTACAAGAGTCAGTGGAAAGTAGTTAAATCAGCTTGCAGTCTGAAATAGATAAAGGAAAACTAGGAATTGTCAAATATATATATAAGGTTTCAGGAGAGTCAATTATAACCATTCAAGAGAAGGATAAAGTATGATCCTATGGATTAAATCGAAAGAAAGTACAAATTGGAAAGGACAGAAAGACAAGAATGAAATTTTGAACACAAAAGAAAAAATTGTTAATTAAGTATCCAGATATGAAAAAAATATTCAAGAAAGGAAAAAAGGAAAAGTAAGAAAGAATGAATACAAATACCAATACTGGCTTATAGTAATCAAGGAAGAAGAGTACTAAGTCTCAGGAGAAGAGAAGGGAAGCCCAGAAAGCTGAAGATTGAAAAGGGGGCATGCATTTTTAAAAATTGGCCATTAATGGGGAAAAAATCAGTAAGGAATTGAAGTGATTCTCAAAGTTGATAAAAGTCCAAAATCAACTTGATTCATATTTTGTTTCTTTTTTCTCTGACAAAGAAAAAGAACTTTAGATTTAGAAGAGAACATCTACATCTACTAGGAAATTGATACCAAAGATAATAATAATTAGCACATATATTATTACAGGAATGGAAGAAGCATTTCTATAGCATGTGTCAGGGATTGTGCTAATAACTTTAGAAATATTATCCCATTTGATTGTGATTTTCACAGAAACCTTGTGACATATATACTATTATTATCCCCATTTGTGAGGAAACTAAGGCAAACAGAGATTAAGTGATATTCAAAGTATAACAAGTATCTGAAGATGGATTTGAACTCAGGACTTCACTACAGTCCTACTACTCTCTCCACTGTACCAGTTGCCTCTTTAAAGTTTGCAGTGAACTTCAAGTACATTTGGATTCTTGATCTCTCCAATTTTATGACATACATAGGAAAAAAGAAAACCAGCTTTACCTTACACTTCATGGGGAAGAATAGTATACAGGTGCACTAAGGTGGTTGTCTCTACTCTTTATTTGGAGCAACATAATCAGTTTTGGGTACATACTTTGTAGAGACATTAATAGGCAAGAAGTAAGTTTTCCAGAGGGGTTCAGCTAGGATAGAAAAAGAAAACCTTTAAATTTTGCCATATAAGGATTATTGGGAGGAAGTGAAGGCATTTAGCCTAGAGAAGATAAAATATGAGTGTCAAGGCAGGGATTCGGATTAGATAATCTTCAAACATCTGAAACACTGTCATGTAGAGGAAGGATTCCTATCAATATCCAAAGGGAAGAACTAGGAACAAAGGGTAGAAGTTAGGAAGAGACTAATTTCTATTTGATGTAAGGTAAATACTCCAAAAAGAAGGTTTTTATATTATATATTATATATTACATATATATATAGTATAATTATAATAAATTAGTTAATTAAGGCAGGGACTGCCTTAATATGTACTGTATTTCCCTTCATTTGAATTCTTGAGAGAAGGGCAACTAGATCATAGTATTCTTCTGAATATAGAAGAGGTAATTCTGTAAAGTGTTTTGCAAACTTTAAAGCTCTATAGAAATGTTATCTGAGGTTTTTATTTTAAGTACTATTGATACTATTTATTTTATGTTTCACTAATTCCTTAAGGTTTTTTATTACTATGATACTATGTGCCTCAGTTTGCTCATATATTAAAAAAATTCATTAGAGTACATGACCTCTGAGATTCCTTCCATCTCTGAATCAACGTTTTGAGGATACTTTTAACCTGCATTATTTTTAACGATATTCACTGGTCTTCTTAACACTACTGTAAAGCAACTTTTTTTTTTTAATGTGGGAGGGATAGCTAAGGCTAAAGTCAATAGTTAAAACTTCATCTCATACATTATCAGAGGAATAGAGAAAAAAAAAACCCTTTTTTATAATTAATGACTACTAGGGATTTCCTCTTAACCTATTAAGAATTATATAGAATATGAACCACCCACTTAGAGTGAAGATGTATTGTAGCATTAGTATCATATGAGGTACTATTGATCCATTTTAGTAATCAGTACTATTGAATCAAATACGTGTAGCCATAAGCTAGGACAATCATCCTACTGATGGACTTGATGTTAGGTCTTCTAGAATTCCCAAATCTAGAGAAAGTCCTTCTGGGTAACCAAGACAGATAAGATGAATTGTTTTCTGCTCAGAAATGTCCCAATGTTGGTGGATAGTATTAAGTTGGAGAGAGCACTTGATTGGGAGTCTCAAGTCTTGGGTTCCAAAGTTGACTGGATTTGCACTATTCTATTCTATAATTCTCTAATCTGTTCTATAATTTCACAGAAATTAATCAATCCTTGTGGTTCTCTGTTCTCATTTGGAAAAAGGGAATACTATTCCTGAAAGTCTGTAGTTTGCACTGTGAATGTAAGAAAAGTGTTTGCCAAGTATCAAGTGCTATACACATGAGAGCTACTCTGCTCAGTACAGGTTATTGGGCTTCTACCTGATAATGGATGAGTGGGTGTTCTGAGACCCACAAAGAAATAGAGAAAAGAGGATAGAAGTGCTACTGCACTATAAAGTATTAGTGTGACAATGTGATGTAGTGCTTAAAGCTTTTTCTTTGATTCAAGAAGATGTGGGTTGAAATCCCACCTCAGACCAGTATTAATTGTATCTATCTAGAGAAGTCATTCAAGTAACAGCCTCAAATTACTTAAGTGTAAAAGAGGTACAATAATAATGGTATTTTTCTTACATAGTTATTGGGAGAGTTACATAAGAATATCCATGGAAATCTCTTTGCAAATATTGGAGTCCAATATAAGCGTGAGCTATTATTGTTGATGGCACTGGCCACATCTCATTTCAACTTTCTTATCAACCCCCTCCCTGGACAATTCGATGGAGTGCTCTGCACATAGTATGCTCTTAATCACCATTATTTAATTTAGTGCCTGACCCTCAAATCGCTTCTTCAGTTACTGAAGAATGGTGAGAGTGAAAAGCTGCAAGTGGAAGATAATAACTGATGTTTATAGGAGTACGTAGATTTTGGAAAACAATTTATATACATGATCTCTTTGAAACCCCAAGAAAATGCTATGAGATAAGTACCTCAAGGGTGATTATACACATGTTTGTGGATAAAGAAGTTGCAGAATTCAAATGACTTACCAATAAAGAACTAGGGAATTAGTGTCTGAGATAGGGAAATTTTTTCTCCAGGGCTTCCAGCCTCCATATCCAGCAATGTTTTTTATACTATATTCTTATTTATATAAGTACAGCAGTCCTAGTTTGGATATCCTAGAACCTACTTGGCTTGACATGGAGAAAGGTGGCCAGGACTCCCAAGAAGAGAGTTAGCCAAAAATGTTATATTCAAGGTTTAGGCTGGAAGTCTCATACCTAGGAAGCATGAAATCCCATTGTAGAAACTTCACTAGTTGCTCGATTAAAAATCAAAAGATTCCCATTGGCAGAGTTGTAACTCCTGGCCATTGCAGTGGTATGGATTGCAGCAGGCTTTGTAATACTCACCGTTCTTTCAGCTCAGCTTCAGGAAACAGTAATTAATGAATGACTCAGGGAATTGGACTCACAAGCTGGTACCACATCACTGAGTCTTCTAATGAAATATTTCAAAGACAGCAACTGAAGTTAGAGTTGAGGCAGGGACTTTATTCAGACCTGGGAGCCATGGAGTGATTAGGAGATGGTGATCCCTTAGAGATATATGGTAGCTCTGTTGTCAACTCATGACCAAAATAAGCAATTAAATTTTGCTCTGACCATGGGGAAAAATGCATGAGTACACACAGAGACCATTTTCTCTTGGGTACTTTGACTTGCTTAGCTTATTAGCAAAGTCACATAGAAAGGGACCTGGACAAGTCCATAGGCTGGATTTTAATCCTAATTCTTCCACCTCCATTTTATATAACATAGTCTAAGTTGATGAATACTGCCAAGTCTCTTTAATCATCTTTGAAATGGGTATTATTATATTAAACCCCAATACAGTAAAAAAATTTTGGTGAAGATGAAAGATAATACTGAAAATGAAAGTGAGGTGGTTAGTGAAAAGATCTCCACAATGTGGGCTAATGAAAAGATCATTGAAGTTGGTGGCAGAAGATCTGGGATTGAATTCGACATCACTGTGAAATTTTAGGGAAGTCATATTCTGAAGGAACCTTGATGTCCTCATTTTAAAAATACATATGCACATATTTTGCATGCTCTAACTCTCAGGATCATTGTGAGAATAATAATTTGTAAATTTATAATGATATTCTTATTATCCTGAATATTACTGCTATTCTTTTTTAAAATCTACTCAGAGTTCCAAATATACCTATCTTTTCAAACTCCATCTGACCCTGTTCTACTCTGCTTTATACCTCTAACTCTAGATGACACATGCTCTAAAGGTTCTAGTTCAGTGATAACTGAAGAAAATGCTGGAGTAATTTGTCAAGGTTGAAGTAGGATATTTGACATACTCCTCATTCTCTTCTTGAGGAAAAGATGAGAGAAGAAAAATAAAGAACCCAGTGTAGCATATTCAGAATTTGTTGAATATTTATACCCAAGAAAGATTCTTGGCTCATTGATAACTTGAAAGGTGGTCATTCCTAATTTTCTGCCTGCTAGCATTCCCTCTGGATCACAAAATCACTTCATATTTTCTCTTTGTCTATTTTATGGTCATTTATTTGTATATGTAGTTTCACCCATAAAATTTTGTTCTTTACAGACAGAGTCTTTTGGACTTTTTTCTTGGTATGTACTTGGAACCTACACTGGACCTTCCTCAAAGTAGTGACATAATAAATTATTGTGGAATTAAATTGATCACTCATCCCCTCCTTGGACAAACACATATAGGGATCCTTATCAAATTCCCAGATAGGAAAAGCAAGAAGGGACAGCTAACATACCAAGCAATCTATTCATGGTTCAGAAGTATCTTGGAATGCTAAAAATTTCAGTTAAACAGAAGAAAAACAAGTGCTTGATCACATGGTTTGATGGGGATATGATTGGGGATGTAGACTCTAAATGATAACCCTAGTACAATTATCAATAATATGGAAATAGGTCTTGATCAATAATACATGTAAAACCCAGAGGAATTTGGAGGGGAGGAGAGGAGGAAAAGAACATGAATCATAAAACTATGGAAAATATTTTAAATTAATTAATTAAATTAAATTTTTAATAAAGAATTTTCAGTTAAATTTAACAAGATATAATGTTGAAGGGAAATGAGATAATGTTTGTACTTGGTGTTTCTGTACTATTAAGTGTACCATCCCAGATAATGTAGCTTATATTCTAGATGAAGACAGACCAGATTCATCTCATGAGTATATATTTATTTTGATGCATGTTTGGAAGCTTCTAACTATGATGAAAACTTTTGTCCTAAAAAGTCATAAGAAAACACACATTTTCTTATTATAATTAGTAATACAAAATACTTTCTACCTTTCATTTTGAAAACTAAGTAGGAATTTCTATAACTAATTAACTATTATAAATAATTTGTGGAATATTTTAGAATAATTAAAAAAGAAATAATCCAGAAATAACTCAAATGCTTTCTTTTATGTCCTATTTCTTAAACCACTACTTTTATAATTCATTTTATTGATTAGTAGTAGCATTTTATTAAAATCACAAATATATTCTTGTTTAACATAATGTAATGTTTAACATGATGAAATATAAGAGATAGGGAAAATTGTAAGATGTAAAATAGATAATTTTGAGTACATTCAATTAAAATGGTTTTGCATAAGTAAAATAAATGTTGCCAAGATGAGAAGAAAAGAAAAAGATTGGATAGGAAATTTAAGGTAGTATCTTAAATAGAGGTCTAATATCTAAAATATATAGAGAATTTTGCCAAATTTATAAGAATAAGAGTCATACTTGTTGATAAATGGGAAAAAGTTAAGAAAAGACAATTTTTGGATGAAGAAATCAAAGCCACATATAGATATTTTTTTAAAATGCTCCAAATCACTACTGATTGAAATATAAACCAAAATAATTCTGAGGTGTCATCTCACATTTGGCATATTGGTTAAAATGAAAAAAAAAAAGATAAAATTGCAAATGTTACAGAGGTTGTGGGAAAATGAGGACATTAATATACTGTTGGTGGAATTTTGAACAGATTCAACCATTTTGGTGACAAATTATAATTATTCACAGATTTATAAAATTATTCATATTTTTTGACTCAGTAATACTGTTGCTATTTCTGTTTCCCAAGGAGATCAGAGGAAAAGGGAAATAATCTATATATTCAAAAACATTTTAGTGGCTCTCTTTGTAGCAGAAAGAACTGGTAATCTAGAGGATAGCCATCAATTAGGGAATGGCTAAAAAATAATGGCATATGAATTTTTGGGAATACCACTGAGCTATAAGAAATGATGAGTAGGATAATTTTTTAAATACTTGAAAATAAGTTCATGAGACAATGAACAGCAAAATGAGTAGAACCAAAGCAACAATATATAGCAACAGACTTTATTTGTGAATGTTCACCTACAGAGAATTAACTGAAAGACAGAAACTCAAAAGACCTAATTTATATATACATATCAGACTAAATTTTAAAATATTTAGAAAGAACTACATGAGATTATGAACAGCAAAATGAGCATTACCAAGAGAACATTGTGTACCACTACAGGCTTAATACTTGAAGAATAGCTTGTGAATATTCACCTCCAGAGAGTGAACTGAAAATTGGAAACATTAAAGACATAATCTATACGTACTTATTTGTTTGCCAGATGATGCCTTCTATGGTGAGGAGAGGGGATTGTGGGGTTGAGATACTTGGAAAAAATTCTATTAATAAAAATAAAATTTAAGAGGTGATGGGAAATTACCATTTAGTGTAAATGAAATCACTATTTGGAAAAAAATTGTTGGGACAACTGGAAACTGGTTTGGAAGAAACTAGGTACAGACAAATATGTTGCAACATTCACTAAAATAAGATGAAAATGGATGATATTAGCATAAAAAGATATAAGCAAATTAGAAGAATAGGGAACATAGTAGCTGTCAGATTTATGAACAAGAGAGAAATTTATGAATCAAGAGATAGGAAACATTATGAAAAGTAAAATGGATGACATTAAGTACAGTAAATGAAAAAGTTTTGTAAAAATAAAACGAACACAGCCAATATTATAAGGAAAGCAGAAAATCGGGGGAAAATTTCTGATAGCTTTTAAGATAGAGGTCTCATATCTAAAATATAGAGAGAATTTTGTCAAATTTATAAGAAAAAGAGTCATTCCCAATTGATAAATTGGCAAAAGACATGAATAGACAATTTTCAATAGAAGAAATCAAAACTATGTATTGGTATATTAAAAATGCTCTAAATCATTACTGATTAGAGAGATGCAAACCAAAACAATTCTGAGATATCCCCTCATCATTTCCATTAGACTGGCTAAAATACAGATGGTCAAAATTACATATTTTGGGGGATGTAGAAAAATTTTGGTGGAGCTGTAATTGGTCCAATTATTTTGGAGAGTAGTTTGGAATTATACTCAGAGAATTAAAAAACTGTGTATACCCTTAGATCATATTACTGGATCTATTTCCCAAGTTGATAATGGAATGGGGAAAAGAACTCATATGTTCCAAAATATTTATAACAGCTTTATTTCTGATGATAATGAATTGGAAATTGAGGGGATGTTCATCAGTTGGGGAGTGGCAAAACAAATTATGGCATATGATTGTGATGAAATAGTACTACATTATAAGAAAAGAGCAGACAGATTGAGAAAAAAAAACGTGGAAAAACTATATGAGATAATGAAGAAATGACTGAAACCAGAGAACATTATTCATATGGAAGAATGAACTATGAATTTTATCTCTAGAAAGTGTACAGAAAACCCCAAAGAGATAATAAAGAAAAAGACTTGTACAAAAGTATTTATAACCATACTCTTTGTGGTGGCAAAAATAATGGAAAATGAGGAGTTGTCCATCAATTGGGAATGGCTTAATAAATTCTTCTATATGATGGTCATGGAATACTCTTGTGATTAAAGGAATAATTAGCTGGAGGAATCCCATGTGAACTGGAAAGAGCTCCAGGAACTGATGCAGAGTGAAAGGAGTAGAACCAGGAGAACATTGTATAGAGAGATTGATACATTGTAGCACAATTGAATGTAATAGACATTTCTATTAAGAGCAATGCAATTACCCAGGACAATCCAGAGGAATTTATGAGAAGGAATACTAGCCACATCCAGAGAAAGAACTGTGGAAACAGAAATGCAGAAGAAACCTATATGATTGATCATGTAGTTCTATAGGGATGTGATTCAGGTTTTGATGTTAAATAATCACTCTACTGCAATTACGAATAACATGGAAATAGGTTTTGAACAATGATACATGTAAAGCCCAGTGGAACTGCTTGTCAGTTTTGGGAGGGGGGAAGGAAAGAGTGGGGCTCATGAATCATGTAACCCTGGAAAAATATTCTAAATAAAACAAAATTTAAATAAATAAATAAATAAAGTAAAATAAAATAAAAAAGAAGAAAGTGAACAGAAAGATGAAAGATGAAAAACTTAATGTATCAATAACATGTTGCTCTTACTGACAATATCTTCTGTAATGTGAGGAAGTTGGGGAGGGACTGGGGCACTTGTGTATGGGATTTATTATATAGATGTGAAAAAATAAGCTAAACATATAGAAGATTTGTGATTTCATTTGTTTACTATCTTCTTTTTCTTTGTATATGGAAATAATTGTTTGATTTGTTTTTTTAAAATTTGGAAGAAATAAAAATAAATTTTAAAAAGTGAATGTAAACCCTCCTCTGACCCAAATATGTTATGAGTAGGACAATCGTGAGGTCTACAGAATGTACATTCCTCAAAACCTACAGATTGTCTCCTGCCAATGACTGTAATTCCTGTGTCCTGTAAAGCCTACTGTGTTTATTGAAGAGAGTTATGTGACTACCTAGTGTGATGAACTCACAACCATAAAAAAGTAATGAATAAATGAATGATGAAATAGCATTCATTAGGTTGCTACTATATACTACTATATGCAAATTACTGTGCCAGGTGCTGGGGATATTGAAAAGCAAAATATCCCCTCTTCTCAAAGGCTTAGATTGAATCAGGAAAAAGATTCATCCTGGACTTTTCAGATTAAAGTGTTATCTAAAGGACTAGTCTGCTTTGATGAAGCACGTGGCAGTACATATTCATTAATGTAATTTCCATTAATAGGCATTTTTCATTTCATTGATTAAAAAACATTGCAATGTCTAATGTTCACCATTTAAAAGTGGTCAATGTCTTTGGTGGCAAGAATAGTTTACTCCCTAGACCTTCAGTAGCATTGGTTATAGAGAAAGTAGGGAGTATAGAATTTGGATAATCAGTTGCCAGATACATCTAGAGAAGAGCTACTCCCCCTGGACTATGACTTCAGGGAATGTGCTGGAAGCAGGGCAGAAAGTCTCCGAATTTCCACTATTCCCAACACCCTTAGGTTTCCCTGTCTTTTAGTGGCCATTGTTTAGTGATTTGTGTTGGTGGAAAGGGAAATAGTTTATGTCCCAGGGATTTTGTGAGAATCAAATGAGATAATATTTATAAAGCACATAACATAGTGCCTGGCATATAGAAGTTGCTACATAAATAATAGTTATTATTGTTATTATTATTTGGTAATAGTAGTAGTTTTTTTTTCTTTGCATGAATTTATTCTTGCAATTATGAATGTTAGACATCAGTTAAAACTGGACTCTACTTTATTGGCAGTTGCCATGAGGTTGGAAGGTGACAGTTACAGTGGTTTGATGCATCTGCTACCTGCTGCCTTCTGTCTTTTTTCCCCCAAAGGTTAATTTATGTTTTTTAGGAAGTCATAAAAAGTACAACAAGAAAGACCACTGTATTGTTATAATGACCAAACTATTCAAATAAGAGAAATGTGACTGTGTCTCTCAGTCTGCCTTAAAGAGGTCAGGGATTATGGATATAGAACAGTTTATGTATTGTCAGAAATTATTGATGTAGTAATTAATTTTGTGGAACTTTTACTCCATATATTTAAATATGTTGTTATAATATCTCTATGGTTAGACAAAGAGGAAAATATATTAGGAAATGAAAATGATGTAAAAATAAAATATATTTACAAATTATTTTAAAATTTCCAAAGGATGAAAATACAATCCTTTATTTATAAGATTTCAATTAAAGGAATTTAAATTATTATTTATATGACATATAAATACAATATATTATATAAATTAAATAATGATAGGAATTTAAAAATTCCTATAAAATCACTTGTATTAGGGATTTGAAGCAGTTTTCTTTTTTGGTTAAAAATACATTTGATGTTTTTAAAGTGTATTATTTTATGGGTACTGGAATTTGGAATCTGTATACTTTGAGGTATTTAATAGTATATACTGATGAAACTGAAAAGCACAATGTAAAAAAGAATTTATCATTAACAGGAAAATGAACCTTGAAACTTTAAAGATTTTTCTCTCCTCAAATCTATGATTTCTCTGAATATAATTTTATATATTTTTTGCTTTTTATTTTAATCTTTATTTATTTTTTCATTTTAATAACAAATTTCCACATATGTTTCTTGAAATTATATGATCCATATTGTCTCCCTCCATTTTCCCCTCTTCCCTCCCAGAACTGACAAGCAATTCAATTTGGGTTATACATGTGTTATCATACAATACATATTTTTATGTTATTCATTTTTGTAATCTTATAAAACCAAAACTCCCCCCAAAATAACCAAATAAACAAGTGATAAATGATATGTTTTCATCTGCTTTTCTACATCAACAATTCTTTTTCTAGAGGTGGAGATCATTCCTTTTCATGGTCCATCAGAATTGTCCTGGATCACTATATTACTCTTAGTAACAAAATCTATCACATATGATCATCTCACCAATGTTTCAGTTACTGTGTATAATGTTCTTTTGGTTCTGCTTATTTCACTCTGCATCAGTTTACATAGTTCTTCCCAGCCTTTTTTTGAAATCATCATGTTCTCATTCTTTATAGCACCATTGTGTTCCATCGCCATCATATACAATTTGCTCAACCATTCTCCTTTATTTTCTAATTGCCACCACAAAAAAGTGAAACTATAAATATTTTTGTACAAATATGATCTTTTCCATTTTTTGTATCTTTTTGGGATGCAGACCTATTAGTGATGTTACTGGATCAAGATGTATGCATTTTTAATAGCCATTTGGGCATAATTCCAAATTGTTCTCCATAATGATTGGGTCAGCTCATAACTCCACTATCAATGTGTTAGTGTCCAATTTTGCCACATTCCTGCCAACATTTATAATTTTCCTTTACTGACAAATTGGCCAGTCTGATAGGTCTGAGATGCTACCTCAGTGTTGTTAATTTGCATTTCTCTAATCAAGAGAGATTTAGAACATTTTTTTCATATGATTATTAATAGTTTTGATTTATTCACCTGAAAACTGCCTATATATATATGGTCAAAGATAAATGGTCAAAGCGTATGTATACGCTTGTCCATTTATATATTGGGGAATGGCTTGGATTCTTATAAATTTTACTTATTTCTTTATATTTGAAATATGAGAACTTTATCAGAGAAATTTGTTCTAATTTCCCTCGCCCCCCTGTTTATTGTTTCCCTTCTAATCTTGATTGCAATGGTTTTGTTCACAGAAAAACCCTTTAATTTAATATATTAAAAATTATTCATTTTACATCTTGCAATGTTCTCTATCTCTTGTTTTGTCATAAATTCTTCCTTTCTCCATAGATCTGACAGGTAAACTATTCTATATTCCCCTAATTATAATATTACTATTTATGTTTGTCATATCTTCATCATATCATCACGCTTTTTGTATATACCCTTTTTGACCCTATACTGGTAGGTGTGAAGTATTGATCTAAACCTAATTTTTTTCCTTTTGTTTTCCCATATTCCCATTTGTCTAATAGTGAGTTTTATCCCCAAAGATGGGATGTTTGGGTTTATCAAACACTGGATTGCTGAGGTAATTTATCCCTAATCTATTCCATAGATCTACTCTTCTATTTCTTAACCAGTAGCAGATTGTTTTGATGATCAGTGCTTTAGAGTACAATTATGAACTGGTACTGCTAGACTACTGAGCTATTATCCCCTTTTTTTCATTAGTTTCCTTGACATTCTTGACCTTTAGTTCCTCCAGATGAATTTTGTTCTTATTTTTTCTAGTTCTGTAATACACAACTACGAACTCTGTGACCATGGGCAAGTTACTTAATCCCTATTGCCTATTTCAAACTGCTCTTCTGCTTTGAAAGCAATACAGTGTACCAATTCTAAAATGGAAAGTAAGGTTTTAAAAATATTATTGAGGGAGAGGTAGAGTGATGTATTTTTCATATATTACAATCCATATTCTTGATGGTACATGAAGTTATAGATACATGAAACAAAAGGCAATAGTTTGACGGTGTTAGAAAAAAAAAACAATAACGAGGCTTAATTTTTAAACTGTGTCATATACATTTTTTTCTGACAAGCTGGTTCTTAAGAATTTAGCAGCACACTTGTGGTTGAGTGGCTGTTGAATAAGCAATGCTATTGCCATCAATGTTACACTTCTCTAGCAATTTACTGGCTTTGCTCTGCAAGTACTATATCATTCAAAAGTTAAGTAGCTGCTCTTCCTCCATTAAAAGGATAATATCTAGAATTTCTTTATCATGATTATGTGTATATATATTTATATCTATAGGAACATCTAAGTGTATATCTCTATGTGTGTGTGTGTGTGTGTGTGTGTGTGTGTGTGTGTGTACACATATACCCTTCAATCCACAAAACAATAACTCATACATTTGAGATCCTTTAAACATAAGGTAAACATAAGTCTGAGGATCAGACTTTATGTGATGTAGAAAAGGTTGTTTTTCAGTAATTTTCCAGTTCTGGTCAATACTTCAAAACCCCATGAGAAGTTTTCTTGGCAAAGATACTGGAGTGGTTTGCTATTTCCTTTGCTAACTCATTTTTCAGATGAGGAAACTGAGGCAAACAGGATTAATTGACTTGTTCTAGGTCACAAAATTAGTGTCTATGGCCATATTCGAACTCAGATATTCCTGACTCCAGATCCATTGCATTATACCTTGTGCTGCCTATTTCCCTAGTTTACATAGGATGGGCCTAATGTTACACAACATGAAAATGTTTGACATGGAATTTAAATTCAAAACTTACTTAATTCCATGACATCTGCTTCTACATGATGTAACTCCAGGAAAAATTTATGGCTTATATTTCTGTGTGAATAAGAAAAATAACCTTATTGGGGGCTGGATCACAGAAGGAGGAGGGTACAGATTGATTATTTTCTCTAATTAAAAAGGCTGATCAAATTGAAGGCGTTGTCCTCTCACAGCTTTTCTGAAAGCATTCTTAACTTCTTTGTTTCTCAGACTATAGATGAGAGGATTCAACATAGGTATAACCATGGTGTAGAATACTGATGCCATTTTGTCCGAGTCCATTGAATGGCTTGAGCTGGGTCGGAAGTACATGAAGATGATGGCCCCATAAAATATGAACACTGCTGTGAGATGGGAAGCACAGGTGGAGAAAGCTTTCTGGCGCCCATCATTAGAACGGATCTTCAGGATGGTGATGAAGATGAATAAGTAAGAGAAAAAGATAACAAGAAATGGGAAGGATGCATTTAATGACCCAAATATGAAGATTATTGACTCAGTGGTGTGAATTTCAGAGCAAGAGAGAACTAAGAGAGGGGGACTATCACAGAAAAAATGATGGACTACATTGGACCTGCAGAAGGAAAGACTAAAAACATTTTCTACGAATATGAAGGAGGTCAGAAATCCCCAGATGTAAGCCCCAGTGGTCATATATGTACACATTTTTGAAGTCATGATAGTGGTGTAATGTAGGGGTCTACACACAGCTGCATGGCGATCATAGGCCATGAAGGCTAAGATGTAACTTTCAATAGCAGCAAAGGCCCCAAAGAAGAACAATTGGGTAGCACATCCATTATAAGAGATGGCCTTATCCCCTGTGAGGAGCCCAGTCATCACTTTGGGAATAACAGTTGAGGAAAGACTCAAATCCACCAGAGATAGTTTCCTGAGGAAAAAGTACATTGGGGTATGGAGGCAGGAATCCCAGGAGATCAGAGTTACTATTCCCAGGTTCCCAACTAGGGTGATGAGATAGAAGAGGGTGACCATTATGAAAAGAGGAATTTGAAGCCATGGGTCATCTGTTAATCCTATAAGGATGAACTCATTCACTTCAGATGTGTTCTCCATAAATGTAATTTGAGAGTGATGTCATTATCCTGAAACAAAAAAGAGTAATCATCAGAAAAATCAATAATTCATATTGAATTACTCTAAGACATAAAACATAGTCATAGACATATCTTATTTGGAATGTAGAAATAGAGAATTAGGTGACTAAGATCATCTAGACAACTGTTATAGCAATTACTCTAGGTACCACAAATTCACTAATCAAGTTTCTTATAGAAATTACTTTATGTATTACTCTTTACCTTTTTATTCAAAGGTATTTTATTTTCCCAATTATATTTAACAACAATTTTAATGTACATTTTCTGAAATTGAAAAATCTAAATTGTCTTCTTGCCCTCCATCTCCTCCCACCAATTTGATGGAGGTTATGCATGTGTTATTATGAGTCAGTACTTTTGAGATGTTTTAATTTGCATTTCCTATCAAGAGTGGTTTAGAGAATTTTTATATGATTATCCATCACTTTGATTTCTTCATCTGAAATATGACTTTTCATATCCTTTGCTCATTTATAAATTGGGGAATGACTTGTATTCTTATAAATTTTGACTCAGTTCATCATAATTTTGAGAAGTTAGACATTTATCAGAGAAATTTGGTACAAATTTTTCCCATTTTATTGTTGCCTCCTAATCTTAGTTACATTGGTTTTGTTTGTAGAAAAGCTATTTTATTCAATATAATAAAAATTATTCATTTAACATCTTATAATGCTCTCTACCTTCTCTTTAGTCATTAATTCTTCCCTTTCCATAGATCTGATAGGTAAACTATTATAACTTCCCCTAATTAACTTATGGCATCACTATTTATATTTAAATCATATATCCATTTTTAACTTATATTGGTTTAGTGAGTAACATATTGATCAATACCTAGTTTATACCACATTGTTTTTAGTTTTCCCATCAACTTTTTTCAAATACTGAGTTCTCTTCAAAGCTGGGGTCTTTGAATTAATCAAACATTAGGTCATTTATGACTCTTTATTGTATATCTAATCTATTCCACTGATCCACTACTCTATTTTTCAGCCAGTACCAGATTCTTTTGATGATTACTGCTTTATAATACAATTTGAGATCTGGTACTCCTTGACCATCTTCTTTGACTTTTTTCCCATTAATTCCCTTGATATTTTTGACCTTTTTTTCTTTCAGATTAATTTTATTATTTTTTAGTTCTATAAGATAATTATTTTATTATTTTGATTAGTATGGCACTGAATCTATAAAGTTATTTAGCATACCCATGAGCAATTAATATTTTTAATTGTTTAGATGTGACTTTATTTGTGGGAAATGTTTGCAATTGGGTTCATAGAATCCCTCCATTTTTCCTAGCAAATTCCCAGGTGTTTTATAATGTCTAGAGGTATTTTAAATGGGATTTCTCTATCTCTTGTTCCTGAAGGTTTTTGGTAATAGATGGAAATGCTGATGATTTAGGTGGGTTTATTTTGTATCCTTCAACTTTACTAAAATTATTTCAACTAGTCTTTTAGTTGATTTTCTGGGATTCTCTTAAGTATACCAATATATCATTCACAAAGTGATAGTTTATTTTCTTTACTGCCTATTTAAATTCTTTTGATTTCTTTTTTTCCTTTCTTATTGATAAAGTTAACATTTTTGTTGTAATATTAGGTAAAAACTATATTATTTTGAGGAATGGTCAATTTATTCTCATGCTTTATCCTATTTTAGGAATGGGTATTGTATTTTGTCAAATGCAATTTCTGCATCTAAAGAGACCATCATGTGATTTCTGTTACTTTGGTTATTAATGTGCTTGATTATGCTGAATGTTTTCCAAAGATTAAGCAAGCCCTGAATTTCTGGTTTAAATTATACCTAGTCATAGTGAATGATCCTTATGATATATTTGCTATTATCTCCTTGTTAATATTTTATTTAAAATGTTTACATCTATTTTCATTAAGGTTATTGACTTATAATTTTCTTTCTCTTTTTGTTCTTTCTGGCTTAGAAAAGAGTACAATATTTGTGTAATAAAAATAATTTGGTAGAATTCCATCTCTGCTTATTTTATCAAATAACTTATTTAGTATCAGGATTAATTGTTCTTTAAATGTTTGAAAGAGTTTACTTGTGAATCTATTTTGCCCTGGAAATTTTTTCTTTGGGTGTGTATTTATGTCTTGCTCAATTTCTTTTTCTAAGAAGGACCTATTTAAGTATTCTATTTCCTCTTTTGCTAATCTAGTTAATTTATATATTTTTATAAATATCCATCCATTTTGCTTATATTGTCATATTGATTGGAATACAATTGGGCAAAAATAGCTCCTAATTGCTTTAATTTCTTCATTGATGGCAAATTCACCCTTTTTCTTTTTGGTACTAGTAATTTGATTTTCTTTATTTCCTTTTTAAATAAAATTAACCAGCCTTCTATTTTATTTGCTTTTTTCATAAAATCAACTACTAATATTATTTATCAGTTTAAGCTTTCTCTATACTCTTCCATCTTGGCTCTGTCATTTGTGTAATTAGAATTACCCTAAAAACTATAATTCCTGGCACCCCACTTTCCTTCTCATGTTATGTGCTGATATAGACAAGATATCAATTCTATGTAGTTCCACCTCTCACTCTCTTCTCTTCCTGTGGTGCCAGCTGTAGACATGGGGTTTTTGAGCAAGTAGAAAAACTTGTCACATGGTTTTACTTTGTTAAATAATTACCCTTTTATTTCTTCACTTCTAGTGATTATTAATAAACTTTATAAAATATAATACCTGGAGTATTGGCCATTAATATAAATCCTACACCCTTTCTTCTTGTCTCTGTGTCCTCTCCTTATTTTTTTTTTCAATCTTCTACACACTTAATAATTACCAAAGTAAAATATCTCACTTCAGGAATTGTAAATGCTTTGTTCTCCAGTGAAAATAATCATAACAAGGGGCCTATTGTTTGTAAGAGTGGAAGAACTAGACCTACTTGAATATGGTTCACTCCAGTGAAGAATAATTAAAAATAGAATAAAGGAGAAAAATGGAGGAACAAAATGACAGGAAAGTTAAGAGACTGAGTGAAGTGAGCAGAGTATCCAAGAACGTTGGCTGAGATTTTATTGGGATTCTGCTTAGTCCTGGAATTGTTGTAGCTATCAGGGGTATTCAGTGAACTAAAGTCATCAGGTCCTGAGTTGAAACAGCAGCCAGTGAATGCCAGTTCCATAGTTGTGGGAATTTTTTGTCTAAAAGATCACCGGTAGATCACTTAACAATAAATACATGATTTCTCAGTTTCTTTTCCTCACATAGCCTGTCCCTTTTTCAATATTCTACCCTGCCACTGTGCAAGCAGAAGGCAGCCACCAAGAAGGGACATTTGTCCATTTATTTAGCATAAGATTTCCCTGGGAAATCACTAATTTCTGCTTTCATCTCCTTCAAGTTTGAACTAAGACACCACCACCAGGAAGTCTTTCTTGATCCATCTCAATTCCAGTACCTTCCCTCTTTTGATGATCTCAAATTTATCCTGGATAGAGCTTGTTTGTACATTTATTTGCATTTGCCTTAAGATTGTGAGCTCCTGGAGAGCAGAGCCTCTACCTTTTCTTTGTATTCTCTAGATTTGGCACAATGCCTGGGATACAGTAGTAGACACTAAATATCACTCATTGATTGACCAGTGGTAGCCTTCCCTCTCTTAACTTAGCTAAGGTAGCCTTTGTGCACCAGACAAATCCAGAGTCATTCCCAGCCCAGAGTATAAGCCATCAGAGATAGGAAGGTCCTGCCACAGTTATTTATCATTCACTTACACTTAGAGTACCTAATTGAACTTTGCCACCATGAGATGCCAGAAAATGTTTCCAAGGTAGTTCTGAGAAGGGCTGCCACATGCTCTCTAGAACAAGTTTCATCTTGAAAATATTATAGAAAACCAAATGAGAGAATCTCAAGTCAGGATGGTCAGAGCTGGTTAATTAGGAAGAATGAAAGTTAGAAAATACAACATCCATGTAGTGTATCAAGGTCCCTCTCAAGGAAGATGAATTGAAATATTTAACACATGAATAGAGATCTAACATTCAACAAAACATGTAGGCTTGAGGCAGGCAACTCAAAGAGAATATGGTTCCGGAAAGGTTACTCCATTATTCCAATGAAATGGAATAGTTAACAGCAGGCCATTGTAATTTTTTTTTCTACTTAGAAAACATACAAGGTAATATAGGAACCAGAGTGGAGGAACATTATGGAAATAATTTATACAGTTATCAGAGTTGTGATGAGATGCTTCAATTATCTGGACATCTGCCAGGATGTTTTCCCTTTTTCTTTCTCCCTCATTCTAGTTTTGTTTTCGTCTCTGGTTCTTTTTCTCTATTTCACAGTATCTCTTCATCACTATCTGTGACTCCCTTCTGTCTCTTTTTCCCTTTGACTTTGCTTGTTTTTTCTCATTGTCTTTTTCTATCGGTCTCTTTAACTATTATCATCTACATATCAACCTATATACCGTGGCTTCTTTCTCCTCAAAAAATCCCTTTGATTTCTTGATGACTGTGATAATTTTGTCTATCAGAATTTCAAAAGTGAAGGAACAATACGTGGAAATTCCATTTTGCATTGGATTCTCAGAAGGGATGAGGAATTGTTGGGTAGGATCAAAATAAGTGGGAATGTTGAAGAAAAGAGTGGAAACTTATTAAGATATCCTAAATTTAAGATAGATAAAGAGAAACTAGCAATTGTCAGACATTTATATTTGGTTTGTGTACAGTCGATTCCCTACATTCCAGAGGTAAAATAAAATAGAAATTTATGGACTAATTCTAGAAGTAGTTGTAACCAGAAAGAGCAAAATGATCTCAACAGTGAAATTTTGAAGGTAAAAAAGAAACATTTTCAATTAGCCAGACTTGGTTATAAAAAAAATAATCTGTAGTACTGAAAAGTTTCACAAAGTATTTTAAATACATTGGATCATTTGATCCCCAACACAACTTTGTGACCTACGTGGCTAAAAAGAAAAGGAATTTGACTTTATATTAAGCAGAGAACAATAACCAGGCACACAGATGCGGTCTTTGGTATGTGGCACTTAGAGCAATATGTTGAGTTGTATGTTTTCCATTTTGGGAAGGATATTGATTGGCTAGAGAATGTCAAAGTGGAGAAATACTTTGAAATTTCACTTTTTAGAATTGGTGAATGAAACTGGGGCTGTTTAACCTATAAAAGATAAAATATGGTTGTCAGGGCAGCTATTGTGATTAAAGTTATTTTCAAGTATCTGAAGGATTGTAGTATGCCAGAAGATTATGACTTATCCTCAAAGGTAAGAACCAGGGGCAAAAGGTAGACCTTAAAAAGAAATAAATTCAGGTTTGATATAAGGAAAACATTCCAAAAAAAAAAAACCCCAACAAACAATATTCAGAAGTAGAAGGAACTTCCTGTATTTAAATACCATTTCAAATTCTATTTAATATTATATATGAAAAAGTCACTTACGTCAATTGCCCTCAAGTTATTTATCTATAAAAGGGGGGGGATAAAAATAACTGTATTCATCTCACATAGTTCTAAAGAGATTCAAATGAGAAGGTCGATGGGAAGTTTTCACAAATGCTTAAGTCCTGTATAAATAAATGAATGATTAGCATTGACGGCAAAGAATGTCTTACCTAAATTTGGTTACCAGCCTCCCTCCCTCACAAATTTAATGCAATACTGTGCACACAATATACCCATTAATGACATTATTTAATTAAGTCTTCATTAGGACTGAATAGTGAACCACTGCTCCAAGTACTTTTGCAGTTATTGAAAAATGATGATCTTGAAAACTCTCAGCTGTTTCTAGAGCATTTGTATGTTGGAAAACAATATACAGACATGATTTTATTGGAGTCCAAAAAGAATCCTATGAGACGTGCACTACAAATATCATTATGAGTACTTTACAGATAAGGAAATGGAAGATGTCAATTGACTTACCAGTGGAGAAATGGTGCATTAGATGGAGAGGTTTTTTCCAGTTCTTCATGTCTCCAGGTCCTGAAATGTTTCCACTATAACATGTTGCTATCTACAAAAGCACTGTAGTCTTGGATTGGGAATACTAGAATCTATCTGGTTTAATATGGAGGAAGGTAGCTAGGACACTAAAGAGGAGAATTAGTGAAGAATTTTATATTTAAGATTTAACCATAAAATTCCAAGCTGAGGAAACACCTGCTATCATTATTGAAACATCTCCCTAATCATTGGGACAAAGAGATCAAAAGATCCTGGTGGCAGAGTGGTCACTCCAGGCCTTTGCTGTGTCATGGATGACAATATAGTTAACGACAACCTCTCCTATCCTCAATTCAACTCAGGCTGATGAAACACACACCCCAAAAAACAAATAACTAGATGAATGACTAAGTGAATTGGACTCACAATCTGGTCGCACCACAGAACTCGTTTCAATGTCAAGAGTTGAAGTTAGGACTGAGGCAGGGACTTTATCCAGATCTGGGAGACTTCAATCTCTGAGGAACTGGTTGTCCCTTGGAGACACAAGGCAGCTCTACTGCCAACTCGTGAAGAAAACAAACCATTAAATTCTTCTCTGACCATTGGGGGGGAAATATAAGCATACAGAGAGACCATTTTCTCATGGGTATTTTGTAATTCTTACCTTGTTTTTAGCAAGCTGAGGTAGATAGGGACCTGGACAAGGCTATTAACTAAAGCTTGATTCTCTTCCTCCTAAATATGTGATGCTGATGAAGTCATTGGACATTTCCAAATCTCAGTTAATCCATTTTTGAAATAGGATAATCCTCTCATATCTGAAAACGATCAAAAGGTTTTAGTTAAGATCAAACGCAATAGTGACCATGAAAGAAAGTGAGGTGCAAAGTGAATACCAAGATATCAAAAAGTTTGGCTAGGAAAAACACCATTGAATTGGGTGGCCGAAGGTTTGAGATAGAATTAGAGGTCACTGAAACTTTAGGCAAGTAATTTATCCTGGAAGAAGTAATTTTTCCTGGTTCAATCCTGATTTCCTCATTTGTAAAATACAAATAAGCATGTTTGCAAGTATGTGTTAACTTTAAGGACCATTATGAGGATTCTCATTTATAAATTATAAACTATATTATCATCATTATAAATATTATAACTATTCCTTTTTAAAATCTGCTCAGAGTTTCCAGTTTACCCATTTCCTCCAATCTTCATCTAATGCTGCAAACTCTGACCTTCAAGGACATTTGCCTTTAATGGTCTAGTTTACTGATAATGCAGGGGAACAATGGAGTCACCATTTGATTAGATTTAGATAGAGACTTTGACAAGTGTCCTACTACTATGCTTGAGGACAATATGTAAAGAAAGACAGGGAAAAGCACTGTGTGGCAGATTCAGAATTTATTGAATACTTGAATCCAAGAAGGATTGAATATTGGCTCCCTGTCATCTTGGGAAATAGTGTCTCCTCACCTCCTGCCCATTACTATCTACTCCTCACTGAAAAATTCTCTTGTATTTACTGTTCATATATATTTATGTTGACTTCTATTTATATATAAAGTTTATTATAAGTTTGTATGTTTAGTTTCACCAAATAGAATTTGGTTCCTCAAGATCAGACAAAACGTTTGTTTTTCTTACCATACTTATAACTTGATCTTATTCAAGGTAGTGGTTTTGTAAATTGTTGATGAATTTAATTAATCTCTTACTTGGACAAATACTGTCACCCTAATCACATTACAAGCTTAAAAAAAAGCAGGAGGGGGGATTAAAGTACTTTGTGGTCTATTCAAAGATCAGAAATAGCTCAGCAGGCTAGAATTGTCAGTTGAATTCAACTAGATGAAATTTTGAAGGAAAGCATGCAAACTTCTTTCTAAATTTATTTAAAATTTTAAAATATTTTCCCATGCTTACATGATTCATTTTCTTTCCTTCCTCTTTTCCCTCCCCCTCTCAGAGCTGACATGAAATTCCACTGGGCTCGAGGAATATTATCATTTGATACTTATTTCCATATTATTCACTTTTGCTTTAAAGCAATTTTTAAAGCCCAAACACCAAATCACCTATGCATATATACATGTGAAAAGTGATGCCTTATGTCTTGTTTATGCAGACTTTCTACTTGGGTTATATGAAGCCTGATATATACTGTCTCAGAAATTTTAGCTCATATTCTGGGGTCACACAGACCCAGTTCCTGGTAATTTACATGTTTCTGCAGGGTGAGGGGGATATGTTTTTTAATGAATACAATGAGAACTTTTGTCTGAAATACTACTAAGAAAATACAGACTATTCAATTATAAATATAAAATACAAAATTTTATTGATCCTATAATTAAAAAAATTAATTTACTTAATTTAGAATATTTTTCCTTGGTTATGAGTCATATTCTTTCCTTCCCATCTCCCCCAATGCCTCCTGTAGCCTATGGGCATTTCCACTGGGTTTTACATGTGTCTTGATCAAAACCTATTTCCATACTATTATGTTTGCACTAGGGTGAACCTTAAGAGTCTACATTCCCAATCATATACCCATTAAAACATGTGATCAAGTAATTGTTTTTCTTCTGTGTTTCTACTCCCACAGTTCTTCCTCTGGATGTGGATAGTGTTTTTTCTTATATATCCCTCCAAATTTTACTGCATCACTGCATTCCTGCTACTAGAGAAATCCATTACATTCGATTGTACCACAGTGTATCAGTCTCTGTGTATAAGGTTCTCCTGGTTCTGCTCCTTTCACACTGTATCAATTCCTGGAGGTTGTTGCAGTTCACATGGAATCCCTCCAGTTCATTATTCCTTTGAGCACAATAGTATTCCATCACTAACATATACCACAATTTGTTCAGCTATTCCTCAATTGGAGGGTATCCCTTCATTTTCCAATTTTTTGCCACCACAAAGAGTGCAGCTATGCATATTCTTGTACAAGTCTTTTTCCTTATTATCTCTTTGGGATGCAAACCAAGCAGTGCTATGGCTGGATCAAAGAACCATGTACCAAGAACCATGTATAGTACCAAGAAAATAAATATGAAAGCAAGTCAGTCTCTAATCTCAAAGTACTTATGAATTTATTTTGGTGTATGGTGTGAGGTGTTGATCCAAACCTTATCTCTCCCATATTGTCTTCCAATTTTCCCAGCAGGTTTTAGCAAATAGTGGATTTTAGTCCCCAAAACTGGGATCTTTGGGCTTATCATAGACTGTCTTGCTGAGGTCACTTAGCCCACTTTGTCATGTTTTTCTTTTTCTAATTCAGTAAAAAAAGTTTTTTTTTTTTTGGTAGGTCAATGGGTATGGCACTAAATTAGCAAATTGATTTGGAATTTTCATTTTTATTATGTTAGCTCATCCTATCCATGATCAGTTAATGTTTTTCTGATTATTTAGATCTAGTTTAATTGCGTGGAGAGAGTTTTGTAGTTGTATTCACATAGTCCCTGTGTTTGTCTTGGCTGATAGATTCCCAAGTATTTTATATTTTCTAGGGTGATTTTAAATGGAATTTCTCTTTCTAATTCTTGCTGCTGAAATGTGTTGGAAATATATAGAAATTTTCATAACTTATGTGAGTTTATTTTGTATCCTGAAACTTTGCTAAAGTTGTTGATTATTTCTACTAGATTTTTAGTTGATTCTCTTGGATTCTTTAAGTAGACCATCATATCATCCGCAAAGAGTGATAGTTTGATCTTCTCATTGCCAATTTTAATACCTTTAATTTATTTTTCTTCTCTAATTGCTATTGCTAGTGTCCTTAGGCCAATATCAAATAATAGAGGTGATAATGGGCATCCTTTTTTCACTTCTGATTTTATTGGAAATGTATCTCATTCATCCCCGTTGCAGATATTTGCTGATGGTTTTAGATATATACTGTTTATTACTTTTAGGAAAGGCCCTGTAACAGTTAAAATTTAGAGGAGAGGGGGAGACTGAGGCAGGAGCTGAGGCAGGTAGAAATTAGTTTCTCTCTGCAAGGAGTATTATTTTTTTTAGAGGTTTATTGAAAATTAAGGATTAAAGAAAATACAGGATAAGAAACACGTGTCCAGGCCATAGAGTGGCCTAGACACAACCTCACCTACATTATGAAAAAAAGCCACGTCTGTTCCAAAATGGAAGTTCAAAAAAGTGAGAGCCTCAAAAGCCTTTGAATCAGCTTAAATACCTTCTTGATCTCGTCCCAGGTGAGATTACAAGTCATTTTGGGGAAGTGGAGCAAAGGCTCATGGGGATTGTAGTCCTGTATTCGAGTCTATTTTTTACAGCCCTTCTATTCCTATCCTTTCTAGTGTTTTCAATAGGAATGTGTATTGCATTTTGTGAAAGGTTTTTTTCTGCATCTATTGAGATAATCATTTGACTTTTGTAGATTTGCTTGTGAATTTGGTCAATTATGTGAATGGTTTTCCTAATATTAACCATCCTTGCATTCCTGGTATAAATCCCACTTGATCATAATGAATAACTCTTGTGATCACTTGCTGGAGTCTTTCTATTAGTATTCTATTTAAGATTTTGCATCTATATTCATTAAGGAGATTGGTCTATAGTTTTCTTTCACTGTTTTTGACCTGCCTGGCTTTGGAATCAGTACGACATTTATGTCAGAAAAGGAATTTGGTAGAACTCTTTCTTTGCTTATTATGTCAAATCGTTTGTATTGTATTGCATTAGTTATTCTTAGAATGTTTGATAGAATTCACTTGTGAATCCATCTGAACCTGGGAATTTTTTCTTAGGGAGTTCTTTGATGGATTTTTAAATTTCTTTTTCTGATACAGAATTATTTAATAATTGTATTTCTTCTTTTGTTAATCTAGGCAATTTTTATAGTTGCAAATATTCATCTATATCACCTAGATTGCCATATTTGTTGTCATATAATTGGGCAAAATAGTTTTTAATGATTGCCTTAATTTCCTCTTCATTAGAGGTGAGGTCTCCCTTTTCATCTCTGATACTGTTAATTTCTTCTTTCCTTCTTTTAATTAGATTGACTTTGTCCATTTTGTTTATTTTTTCCAAATTACAGCTTCTAGTCTTATTTATTAATTCAACAGTTCTTTCACTATTGATTTTATTAATATCTCCCTTAATTTTTATCATCTCTAATTTAGTTTTCAACTGGGGATTTTTAATTTGTTCACTTTCAAGTTTTTTGATTTGCATGTCCAATTCACTGACCTCTGCCCTCCCTAATTTGTTAATATATCAACTCAAGGATATAAATTTCCCCCTGAGTACTGCTTTGGTTGCATCCCATATATTTTGAAAGAATCACTGTAATTTTTTAAATGAAATTATAGTTTCTATGATTTGTTATTTAACCAATTCTGTAGAATCATATTAATTAATTTACAAATAATTTTTGATTTGGTTCTCCATATACCCTTATTAATTATTATTTTTATTGACTTATGATCTAAAAAGTTTGCATTTATTATTTATGCATATTGCGCTTGTTTGCCATGTTTTTATGCCCTAGTTCATGGTCAATTTTTGTGAATGTACCAGGTGCTACTGAAAAGGAGGTGTATTCTTTTTGACCTTATTTGTTTTTCTCCATATATCTATTACCTCTAATTTTTCTAAGATTTCATTCACATCTCTTAACTCTTTATTATTTATTTATTTATTTCATTTATCTAGATTTGATAGTGGAAAGTTCAGGTCACCCACTAGTATAGTTTAACTATTTCCTCCTTCAATTCCACTAGTTTTTCCTTTAGAAATTTGGATGCTATACCATTTGGTGCATACATATTGATTACTGATATTTCATCATTGTCTATACTGCTTTCTTTCAGGATGTAGTTACCTTCCCTATCCCTTTTAATCAGATTTATTTTTACTTTGGCTTTGTCAGATATCATGATTTCAACTCCTGTCTTCTTTTTCTCAGGTGTGGTCCAATAGATTTTGCCCCAGCCTTTGATCTTTACCCTGTGTGTGTCTACCTGCCTCATGTGTGTTTCTTGTAGACCACATATGGTAGGATTTTGGTTTCTACTCTACTCTGCTATTTCTTTTCTTTTTATGGGTGAGTTTATTCCATTCATGTTCACAGTTATGATTGCCACTTGTGTATTCCCTAACATTTTGATATCCTCTCCTAATTCTGCCCTTTCTTCTTTCACTATTTCCTTTTAAACTAGTGGTGTGCTTTTAATCAATCCCCCAATCCCCACCCTTATTTTACTTCCCTTTCTGCCCCCTCCCTTTTTGTTCCCTTCTTCTTATTATTTTTTAAGATCTATTAAATTCCCCTCCCTCTCTTTCTCTCCTTTTTTTTGTACTCCCGCTCCACTCCCTCCCCTTATTTTTCCCTTCTAACTTTCCTTGTCTGGTAAGATAGAATTTGATACCCCAATGGATCTAGATGCTCTTCCCTCTCAGAATTGATTTCACTGAGAGTAAGTTTTAAGCATAACCTTTTAGCGCTCTCTTCTTCTCCTTATTATAATAGTATTCCTCCCCTCCCCTTCCTATGTGCCTCTTTGTGTGATATAGATTATCCCATTTATCTCATTTCTTCATCTTTCTTTTGGTGCCATCTTCGATTCCCCTCTCCCTTTTTCTTTTTTGTATATCATCATGTACCACTTATTAGTCCAGTCTCTTCCTGTGAATTATTCTTCTAATTACTATAATAGTGAATATAATTTTTGAGATTTACAAATAACATTTTCCCATATATTAATATAAACAATTTGATCTTATTGAAGCCCTTAACGAAAAAAGTTTAAATTTAAAAAATCCCTTTCTGCTCTCTTTCTTACTTATCTTTTCATGTTTTTCTTGATTTTTTTTGTGTTTGGATATCAAACTTTCCACTTAGTTCTTTTCTTTTCTTTACAAATACTTGGAAATCTTCTGTTTTGTTGAATGCCTATATTTTCCCCTAGAAGTATATAGTCAGTTTTGATAGGTAGGTGATCCTTGCTTGAACACCCAATTCTCTTGCCTTTCTCAATATCATATTCTAAGCCTTGTGGTCCTTCAGTGTGGAAGCTTCCAGATCTTGGGTAATCCTAATTGGTGCTCCTTGATATCTGAATTGTCTCTTTTTAGCTTCTTGTAGAATTTTCTCCTTAGCTTGGAAGCTCTTTAATTTGGCAATTACATTCCTAGGGGTTGTCTTTTGAGGATTTAGTGTAGAGGGTGCTCTATGAACACTTTCAATGTCTATTTTGCCCCCTCATTCAAGAATATCATGGCATTTTTCTTGGATTGTGTCTTGTAGTATGATGTCAAGATTTCTGTTTATTTCTCTGGGTTTTCAGGTGGACCAATGATTCTCAAATTGTCTCCTTGTGATCTGTTTTCCTGATCTGTCATCTTGTCAGTGAGATATTTTTTCAGTATTTTGACTTTGCTTTTTTAATTCTTGTTGTTTTGCAAGATTATGGTCTTCTGATTGCCTAATTCTGGTCTTTAAAAACTGGGTTTCCTTTTCAGTTTGGTCTATCCTGCTTTTTGTGGCTTCCAGCTATTTTTCCAATTGGGCGTTCTTGTCCTTTAAACTGTTATTTTCTTCTTGAACTATTTGCCACTTTCCTTGCCAGAAGGCTTCCATTTTTTTTTATAAGCTTCATTTCAAATTCTTCAAGAGGTTCTGGCCAATTTCTGTTTTTTGGGGGAAGGTTTGGTTTTATTTAATTGTATTATTTGCATTTCCTCTTCTGCTATTTCCTCTGTAGTCTGGATTTTTTCTCCATAAAAATTATCCAGGGCATTATCAACACATTCTTCTTGTTTTTATTTTGGTGTTGGGAAGTTCTTGTTCCTGGTCACTGTTTGCCATCATTATGGTGTTTTTTTCTTCACTTTCCAGTCAGAAATCTGAGTGGGGAGGGCAGTATCTCTATGTATGGAGCTAAGGAGCAATGTTTTTGCCTGAGGTCACCTCTTGAGTTTCTGCAACTTCTAAGGTTTGCTGACCTTCTCTGTGCTATTTCCCCATGGGACTGAGCTTCTCAGCCTGATGGGGTTTCAGGAATATCTGCACGTAGGGGTAAGTCTTTGGTGGTCTTAGTCAGCTGCCAAGGTCCTAGAGGTGCTCTTCACTTGCTCTAGAGGTGTACCTTGCTCACTCACTGATTCTAGTGCACTCTGGCTCTGTAGGATGTGGTGGTTGAGGGTTGATCAGCTCCCCTTTTGATGGAAGCTTTTCCACCCCCTTATAGTTTGGAGATGCCCAAATCCCATGTACCTTCAGTGCTGAGCCCTACGGTAGAGTCTCTCCATCCATATGAATTTGTTTTGTTTTTTTAACCTTTTGATGTATCAGTAGGTGATGGGGAGATGTAGATTCCCGTGTCTAGACTGCTGCCATGTTTATCTGGAAGTCTCTGATCCTAGGATTTTGAAAACCCGAAATACTAAGTTATAAAACTCCAATTAATTATTTCCAACATTTTATGTGGGACATGATGGAAGAATTAAAAGAACTTATTCAGCAAGAACTTAAATATTTGCTATTATCTATCAAATTGTATATTACATTTTTCTGTTCTATACATTTTATTGAATATAATTAACATTTTAATAAATTCAGTCATGTTAAAATATGTTTATGATATATCATGTTTACTATGTATATAAATATAATGAAAAATTTAAGCTAGATTTTAAGAATGGAACAAAGTATTACAATATTTGACTGAACACCAGAAACTGTTTTAAGCATGGCTACATATCAAGTTTATATCTTTATTTTAATTTATAATAAGAATAAAATTAAATTTTGCTCATTTGGTTGTTGATCTTGGTAATGGAAGAGGACCAAAATGACATAGTGGTGATGTCCCTTGACTTGTGAATTAATTAGATTTAAGTGAGGCAGAGTTCGAGTCTTCTGCCTTACTCTCTCTTCCAGAGTTATTGAAGTCCAAAGGAGGAGAACAGCTCTGAAAAGGACTTGGAAAACCCACAAACCATAGGTACTAGTCTTCTGTGAACATCTATATATTCTCTTTTCTCTTATAAATATCAAATATAAAGTGGTAGGACAATCTTATAATTTATTTTGTGCAGAAGAGGAATTATTTATTTGTAAATTTAGCTTCCTAACCAATCACTGAAAATAAATAACTAGATACAAAATGAACTATTTGCTTTTTCTACTGGCTAATAATCATTAAGTCAAAAATATTTAATAAGCTCTTACTATGTGCCAGACACTGTTCTATGTGCTGAGAATACAAAAAAGATGAAAAAGATAGTCCTCATTTAGAAAGTAAGGAAAAAAAGAATAAGAAATGTACTTAAAGTTCAATCTCAAATATTGCTTTCCTTTTACCAACATTTAGATAGAGCCTAAGCTCAATAGGGAAAAAATGATTAAAGAATTACTATTTTCTTAGAGGTAGAATCTGGACACACTGGAAAATTCAATGGGTCTGGACTCAGGGATATCTCATTTCAAATCCATGATCAGAGACTAGCTGTTTGGCCTGGTCAAATCATTTCACTTCTGTTTGCCTCAGTGCTCTCAACTTTAAAATGGTGTTAATAATAGTACCTGTATCTTCTGGATGTTGTGACACACTTAGCCCAGTTCCTGGCATATAGTAGGTGCTACATAACTACAATCTAGCATCATCACCATAATCACCATTGTCTTTATTATTATTACGTTAGCACTGGTACACTGGCTTTACTCTCAAAGAAATGTATGGAATGACTGACCAGTGTTCTCACCTGGGTTATTTGAAAATTCACCGGTAGAAGAACAATAATATTTGACAATGGGTTTAGATTGGAGATTTCAATTTTGGAAAAATATAAAAATTGGAAAAATACTGAAATGAGAGGCAATATTAGGTTTATTTCTGTGGAAAATTTGGGATGGTCTAAAGATGGTTTAAAGAAGGCTTGTAATGAGAATGTCTCATGAGTCCAAACAACCTGATATTTTGGCTACATCAACAACAGAAAACTTCATAATATAGCCATAATATAATGTCACAAGATTTCTCAGATATTTGGGTACAATTACATTGACCCAGACTATACTATCCCTAAAAAGACAAACAAATGAGAATGTTCCAAATTTTCAGGAAAAAAATTCTGTAAGCAACTCTAATGGGAGTAACAAAGTTTTTGAGGATATTCTAGAAAGCAATGCAGAAAAAAATCAAGAAGAATTTATTTGACCACTGTGATTGGATCTCTACATTATTCACTTTAATTTCTTATATTCCATCTCTGCTTCAAATAAGTATAGTGTTCTTTCAATAAGTTTGTATTGTAATCATATAACTGTAACTAGTTCCCTATGTGTTGTACTCATTCTTTTGGTCCTAAGATAAATAATTGCACAGATGAGCCTCATTACTGGAATGCCCTCTCTGCATTGTGCATTGATTCTTAGTGGAATATGTTCTGTAAGAACTATTGTAAATATCTTGCATGGCCCATCGATTATAATGATCCTTGGAATCAGAGGAGACCATGAAGAGAATGAGAATCCTTTGACCCCTTTAAAAAAAAGACTCCAGATATTAGAATCAATCAATATTCAACCAAAGGAAGTGATTGAGGATAATTAATGAGAAAGTAATGAAATTATAGTAACTATTTTTATAAGTTTATTAAGCAATCAGAATTTAGCTGTTTTCTATATAACATCATATTAACTGTCATTTCTATAACTTCTTATGAGTTAGCAAACTAGCATTTTGCAATAGTGTTGTCCTATTCAGGCAGATGGCCTGTATATCAAGTGACTCAGTAATGGGAAGACCAGCATCCTCTAATGGAAGGTCTACCAACCATATAATAAATATCTGTAGGAGGTCATGACATAACATCAGCTTAAGGACCATTCTAACAAATTAGGATTCAATAAGAAGCTAGTACCCACTCATTATAACAAAATGTATATACCACCCATTTCAAAAACATATTGTGAAAAGTCAGAAAAGGTAATCCCCACCCATTATATCTCTCAGCTATTCAGAAAAAAAGTTTTCTCCCTACCCATCATCATGAAAATATATATCAATTTTATGTAACTTTAGGGTATATAAGAAAAGAGAAATCTTCATTCAATTGCCTTTAGGAGTAAGGAAGTCTAAGGACTCACCTTTGTTGAGCAACATTGGTCTTTGAACAAACCTATTATTGTCTTGGAGCTTTGTCTCTTTGTTTCTCTAAGACTGATCAAAATTTGTTCATCATTTTATATAGCAGTCATTATCAAAACTGGCTAATGAATGCAAGGGTAGATTGGTGGAATAGAACAGACAGATAACAAGCAGTAATAAAAGATTTTAGTAACATTGAACTTGACAAAAGAGTGGATTTAGATTATTAGGATAAGAAGTCATTATTTGGTAAAATTTGCTGGGATAACTGGAAACTAGTTTGGTAGAAATGAAGTATAGACAAATATCTATACAGTTAACTAAAATAATATCAAAAGGGATACATGATCCAGACATAAAAAAGAAATTAAAAATCAAATTATAACAGAGAATATATAATCTATCAGATTTATGGATAGAAGAGGAATTTGAGTAAAGAAGAGATAGGGAGCATTGTGAAATGTAAAATGGATCTTATTGAGATCCAGATAAAACAAATGTTTCCAAGACAAGCAAAGCACAAATTGGGGGGTTGGGATGGGGCAGAACTTAAAGCAGTCTCTTGGATAGAAGTCTCATGTCTAAAATATATAATTTTCTCAAATTTAAAAGAATAAGAATCATCTTCCAACTGATAAATGGGCAAAAGATATGAGTACACAGTTTTGTATGAAGAAACCAAAGCTACATATAAATATATGAAAAAATGCTCTAAATCACTTATTATTAGAGAAATATAGACTAAAACAGTTGTGAATTAGTATCACACACCCAAATCAGCTAACGGGAAAAAAGAGCAAAATTATAAATATTCATGAGATTGTGAAATAATGAGGTCATGATTATCCTGTTGGTGGAACTGTGAAGTTAGCTAACCATTTAGAAAGCAATTTGAAATTATACCCAAAGGTTCACAAACTGTTTATACACTTAGAACCAGCCATGGTATTTCTGGAACTGTTTCGCAAGAATATCAAGGAAAGAGGAAAAGAAACCATATATTCCAACATATTTATAGCAGCTCTCTTCCTGATGGTAACCAATTAGAAGTTGAAGGAATATTCATTAATTTTTTGTTTTGTAAACTTTGGGGGAAAAGAAAAATAAATTTTAAAAAGTGAATGAATATTCCGCCCTACCCCAAATATATCATAAATAGGATAATAGTGATGTCTACAAAACGTACATTCTTCAAAACTTTCAGATTCTTTCCTGGCAATAATGACTATGTGATTTTCCTGTTTAATGAAGCCTATTGTGTTTATTGAAGAGAATCATGTGACTAACTACTGTTTTGTACTCCAACAATAAAAATTCTTAATGAATAAGTGAATGATAAAAAAAATTCATTAGGTGCCTACAATGTGCAGAGAACTGTGACAAATCCTGGGGATGCATACTGAAAAGAAAACATCTCCTATTCCCAAAGGTTCAGATTGAATCAAGGAAAAGACAAATACTGGACTTTTCCAATGCAAGTGTTACATAAAGGACTAGGCTGCTTTGATGGAGTAGATGGTGGTATATATTACTTAATGCCATTTCCATTTATATTAAGAAGCTTTTTTCATTTCATTGAAAAAATATCAATGTCTAATGGTCAATCCTTTGAATGTGGTCAGTATCTTTGGGGACAAGAAAATTTTCCTCCCTAGGTTTACAGTAGCACTTACAGAGAAGGGTTGGAGTATAGAATTTGGATAAATAGTTATTGGTTTACATCTCCAGAAGAGCTACTCCCCCTGAATTATGGCTTCAGGGAATGCACTGAAACCAGGGTAGATAGTCACAGCTTTTCCATTATTCTCAAGAACCTTAGGTTTACCTGTCATTCAGTGGCAATTGTTTAGTGATTTGTGTTGGTAAGAGAAATAGGTTCTCAATCTCCTAGCTAGGATTGATGTCCCACTTTCTAATAATAATTTTCTGATATTTTGCAACCACTGTTCTCATGCTTCTCCCTGCTAAGATTGCTGGCAATATTTTGGTGTAAGTAATTCCTTTCCCCCCTATATTTGATCTCTTAAGGTTAGAGACCCAGTAGAGGTGTTGCTGTGTGAAAGGTTAGCAAATATCTTATAACTTTGTCGACTCACATCCCCTGAAATATCTGGAGGTGAGCCAACATCCAATAATGAAGTTGACTCATATCTCAATGTGGTGAGGAGACCATCATAAATTTGGGTCTTGGTGGTTCTACTTTAGCCCAAAGAAATTAGGGAGGTTAAACTCTTGCAAATTTTACCACCAAAGCCCATAAGAATAGAGTTGATCCACAAATATTGATTCTAGTGCATAGATATAATTTTCAGTCAAAAATTAGTAGATAAAATGAAAAGTGTGATATAGAATTTCAACTTCATCTCTCTAAATAGAGTTGTCCTAAAAAATAAATTTACCACATAAGTTTATATTTCTATTTTGGAGTTTTGGTTTTATATCAGTGTTCTTTTTATAACAAGGACCAATATGGCCGTACATTTTGCATGATAAAACCTGCATAATACAGATCAAATTGGTTACCACCTCATAATCTCAGAAATTTAATGTTGAAAGTTGTTATCATCTGTAATTGGGAAAATAAAATATCTCTTAAAAATCTGTTTACATGCTAATAGCAGAGCATGTTATTTTGTTTCTACCAATGTGAGCTATATGGATCTCCAGCTCCTAGAAAATAATTTGTTACCACATATTGGAAAGCCTTTATTTGATCCCACAGAAAAACAAAAAAAATATTATAAAGAGAAATTCATAAGAATCTTTATTAAAAAAACAGAAACATGTAAAACAGTTAAGAACCCATTTGTTAGATTGAATTTCTATTGAGATTGGCTTTGGGATGCTACACTGACATTACAGTGAAAGGCCTCTCTCCTTGACTTTCCAGCCCTTAAAGGACCACCTAATAATTTATATTCCTTCCTAAATGTAGCCTTACTGTAGGTGTGTGCTGGATCTAGCTTTAACCAGCTCACAAAGTGATGATTCGATTTTGAGTGAGTATAGAAATCAGCAGACTATGTTGTGTACAATTATTTTCCTGAAGAGCTGGGTCTTAAGTATTTAGCAGCAGACCTCTGGTTGAGGGGGTGTTGAATAAGCAAAGCTGTTACCACCAATGTTGCCCTTTCCAAGCAACTTAGTGGCTTTTCTCTGCAAGTACTACACCTTTCAAAGTTAAGTAGCTGCTCTTTCTTCTTTAAAGGGATAATAGCTAGGATTTCTATATTACGATTATATATATATATATGTGTGTGTGTGTGTGTGTGTGTGTGTGTGTGTGTGTGTGTGTGTGTGTGTGTAGGGGTGTCTAGGTATGTGTATGTGTGGGTGTGTATACGCAGATCCCCTTCTATCCACAAACCAATATTATGTCAAACTATTAAAGCCTTTTATACGAAAGGAAATCGAGACAGACTTTAGTGACATGGATAGGGTTGTTCTTCAGTCATTTTTCAGTTCTGTTCAACACTTCACAACCCCATGGGAAGTTTCCTTGGCTAAGATACTGAAATGGTTGGTATTTTCTTCTCTAACTCATTTTTCAGATGAAGAAACATAGGCAAACAGGATTAAGTGACTTGTTCTGAGTCACAAAACTAATAAGTGTCTGTAAAGTCAGATGTTGCTCACTCCAGATCCACTGCTCTATCCCCTGTCCTGCCTAGTTTCCGTAGGCTACACAGTATGGAGCTAAGGTTACACAACAAGAAATATCTGACACAGAACTTATACTACAGGATCCCTTAATTCCTAGTCTTACTATGCTAACATCTTGGCTGTGACTCTTTAATTCCAAGTCTTTTAATTTTGCTGCTACATGATGTTACTCCAGGGGAAAATATGGATTACCCTTCTGTGTAAATAAGAAAAATAGTCCTTTTGACTGCTGGATCACAGAGGGAAGAAGGTACAAATGTATTTATTCTCTAATTAAAAGTATGGTCTAATTGAAGGCGTTGTCCCTTCACAGCTTTTTTGAAAGCATTCTTAACTTCTTTGTTTCTCAGACTATAGATGAGAGGATTCAACATAGGGATAATCATGGTGTAGAATACTGACACCATTTTGTCTGAGTCCATTGAATGGCTTGAGCTGGGAAAAAAGTACATAAAGATGGATGTCCCATAAAATAGGAACACTGCTGTGAGATGGGAAGCACAGGTGGAGAAAGCTTTCTGGCGCCCATCAGCAGAACGAATCTTCAGGACAGTGATGAAGATGAACAAGTAAGAGAAAAAGATGACAAGAAATGGGAAGGATGCATTTAATGACCCAAAAATGAAGATCATTGACTCAGTGATGTGAATTTCAGAGCAAGAGAGAACTAAGAGAGGGGGAATATCACAAAAATAGTGATGGATAACATTGGACCTGCAGAATGAAAGACTAAAAACGTTTTCTATGAAGATGGTGGAGGTCAGAAAAGCCCAGATATGAGCCCCACTGGCTATATATGTACACATTCTTGAAGTCATGATAGTGGTATAATGTAGGGGTCTACACACAGCTGCATGGCGATCATAGGCCATGAAGCCTAAAAGTAAACTTTCGATATTAGCAAAGGCCACAAAGAAAAACAACTGGGTAGCACATCCATTATAGGAGATGACCTTATCACCCGTGAGGAGTCCAGTCATTACCTTGGGAATAACAGTTGAGGAAAGACCAAAATCCACCAGAGATAGGTTCCTGAGGAAAAAGTACATTGGGGTATGGAGGCAGGAATCCCAGGATATCAGAGTTACTATTCCCAAGTTCCCTACCAGGGTGATGAGATATATGAGGGTGACCATTATGAAAAGAGGAATTTGAAGCCATGGGTCATCTGTTAATCCTATAAGGATGAACTCATTCACTTCAGATGTGTTCTCCATAAATGTCATTTGAGAGTGATGTCATTCTCCTGAAACAAAAAAAGGAATAAGCATCAGAAAAATCAATTTTTCATGATAAATTGTTTCCAAGACTTAAAACAGTCATAGAAAGGTAGAAATAAAGAATTAAGTGACTGAGAGCAATTACTCGAGTTCCCCCAAATTAAATAATAAAGTTTCTTATAGAGAATACTTTATGTATTACTCTTTACCTATTTATTCAAAGATATCTTATTTACCAAATTCCAAATTTGATAATAATTTTAATGGACTTTTTTTGAAATTAAAAGATTCAAATCATCTTGTTCCCCTCCCCTCTCTCAGAGATGGTAAGCAATTTAATCTGGTTTATGAATGTGCTATCATGGAAAACAGACTCCTATATGTCACTGTTATATGAGAAAACTCATATCAAACCCAACCCCCCTATAAAATAATAAATGAATGTGAAAAATAGTATGCTTTGATATTTATCCAAACTCAGCAGTTCTTTTTTGGGAGGTGGATAGCATTTATATCACATATCCCTCAGAACTGGCCCAGATCTTTATATTGTGAGTACAGAAAGTCTTTCACACTTGATCATCTCACCAAGTTACTATTACTGCGTACAGTATTTTCCTTGTCCTGCTGATTTTGCCCTGAATAAGTTCATATAGGTCTTTCTTGCTTGCTCTTTTGAAATTATCCTTATCATCATTTTTTAAAATACAATAGTTTTACCCCACTAACATATAATACAATTTCTTCAGCCATTGCTGATAGATGTGAGGTGGTACCTCAGAGTTGTTTCAATTTGCATTTCCTAATCAAGTGAATTTTAGAACATTTTTTTCATATAATTATTGATAACTTTGATTTCTTCTTCTGAAAACTGCCTATTCACCACTTGTCAATTGGGGAATACCTTGTATTCTTATAAATTTTATTGAATTCAATATAATTGTGAGAAATTAGACATTTATTATAATAATTTGCTATAAATTTCCCCCAATTTGTTCTTACCTTCTAATCTTATGTTGTTTTTTTCTACAAAAGTATTTTAATATAATAAAATCAAAATTATTCCTTTAATATTTTATATTATTCTCTACCTCCTCTTTAGCCATACATTCTTCCCTTATTCATAAATGTGACAGGTAAACCATTCTATGTTTCCCCCATTTTACTTATGATATCACACTTTATAACTACATCATATTCCCATTTTGAACTTATATTGGTATATGGAATGATATATTGATCTATACTTAGTTTCTGCTATATTATTTTCCAATTTTCCCAGCAATTCTTGTCAAATAGCATGGTCTTATCTCAAAAGCTTTGGGGCCTTTGACTTAATCAAACATTAGATCATTTACCCTATATATTACATATCTAATCTATTTCATTAATTCATCATTCTATTTCTTAGTCAGTACCATTAAATTTTCTCTGAAGATGTATTAGTTCTAATTTTTCTAAAATTTCACTTTTATCCTTTGGACTTCATCTCCCAGAATTCTTCCCTCATTCCAAGAATCATTTTCCTCTTTCTGTTTATGTGTGTCCTTTACATTATGGTTTTTAAACTGTGAATAGTGCCTCCCTTACTCTTTTCCATGTGGGAGGCTAGTAAGCTCTATTTCTCAAGGCTTTTATTTTCATTTTACTTCAAGTTAAATATAAATAAATCTTATTAACTATAATACTTGGAGTATTGTTATTAATTTTTAAATTTGCACTTGCCTCACTTCTTTTTGTTTATTTTTTGGTTCAATTTATTTAGATCTGAGATGAAGACGTTAAGGTCTTCCACTAATGTAGTTTCACCATTTATTTCCTCTTAAAGATAATTTAACTCCTCCTTAAAAAATGTGGATATTATCCTATTTAGTGCATATGTGTTTTAGTATTTATATCACTTTATTATCTACGGTGCATTTTAGCAAGGTATAATAATTTCCTTCCTTGTCTCTTTTAATTAGATCTATTTTTGCTATAGCTTTATCTGAAAATGTGATTGATAGTCCTACTTTTTCTTATCTTAGATGAGGCATAATACATTCTTCTCTAGTCCCTTACCAAGCTCTGTATGTTTCTCCCTGCCTCAAACATGTTTTATATGGTAAGATTATGGTTTTTGGTCCATTCTAGCTGCTTCTTTTTTGGGGAGTGATTTCATCCTGTTCACATACGTAGTTGTGATTATTAACTATGTATCCCCCTCCATCTTATTTTTTCCCCTTTTGATCTTGTCCTCATTTTTACCTCTCACTGTGTCCCTTCTCACAAATGCTTTCCTTTTAATCACAACCTCTTCCTCTCTCTTCCTTCTATTATACCCCCTCTTGTTGCTCCCCTCCTACTTCTTTGTAAGTTAAGGTAGGATTCTACACTAAAATGAGCATGGTTACTATTGCCTCTGAGCTAATTACTGTGAGAGTAAAGTTTAAACATTGCCTGTCACCATCCTCATTTTACCCTCAACTGTAATAGTTTTTTGGATCTCTTTAGGTGAGATAATTTACCCCATTCTTCCTGTCTCTTCCCTTTTCTCTCAGTGTAATCCTCTTTTTTGCCTCTACATTTTTTGCTGCATATCCTGCCATCCTAATCAGCTTACTTCCATCCTATTTTTCCTATTGTTTCACTCTCTGGATTTTGCTTCATTGTTTCTTTCCAACTCTTCAAGTCATTAGCTTCTACTTGTCTAATTCCAATGTTTTTAGGGATGGTTTTCTTCCATGAGGTTTTGAACTTCATTTTGTATTTGATCAGTTCTATTTAAGTCTATGGGCTGGGAGTTCTGTAAGTCACCTAACATTGCTGATCCATTGACCCCCTACCATGAATGATGCTTTCCAAAGCTCAGTGCCCTGGGAGCTATCTTGTGCTGGAGCTCAGAGTCTAGCCTCAAACTTGGGATGGGACTTTGTGACTCAGTCTGGGATTGCATAGGCCAGGTGCATTGAGAATCGTCACGTCCCAGAGCTTGTGGCCGCCCTAACACTTGGGCTTGAGCCGGGGCTTTGACCTCACCATGAGCTTGTATGGAGCAGGTATGCTGCCAACTGACTTACTCTCTGGATTTTGACCTTGCCTTTTGTTTGGGTGGCAACTCTGGGTCTCACTCTCAGTTTACACAGATCAGAAGTTCTACTCGTACACTACCTCGTGCTGGGGTTTAGGTTTTCATTTAAGGTTTGACAAGGCCTCTGGCCCTCCCCTTTGGCTTGACCATCTAGGGAATAGCCTTGAGCTGGAGCTTGAGGCTTCAGTTTGATCTTTGGCAGGGGCTCAGAGCATCATCTGGCCCTGTACCAGTCAGGCACACCATTTACTATCGCTTGCTAGGACTTGGGGCCTCACTGTAGGCTTGATCTGGGGCTTGGAACTTTAAGGGACGTGCACCACTCTAAGCATGGGGAGGGTTTAGTGGTCTTGAAGTTTACTTGGGCCCACTTTTCTGAACTTTGGAATAGAATATGTGTGTTGAGGGAGACTTGCTGTTGGCTTCTGCCAGTATTACTTGGAGTAGCCTTGCTAAAGTCTGTGCAGCTAATCTGTAGATTGTGTTCCCTTTGCAGCCTAGTGACCAGAACATCTTTGGCTATTTTTCAAATTGTTTCCTACAAGAAAGTTGGTTCATGCCATCTTGTGAATTCTTTAAATCCAGAATTCATTTTCAAATGTTATTTTAAAGTTGGCGGGAGAAAATTCCCAGAGTTGTTCAAGATTCCTTGGTTTATACTCTTCTATCTTAACTCTATCCATGGAACTACCCTCACTTTCTTTTCCAAATTTCTTTTTATTTTTTTAACCCTTACCTTCCATCTTGCAGTTAATACTGTGTATTGGTTCAAAGGAAGAAGAGTGGTAAGGGCTAGGCAATGGGGGTCAAGTGACTTATTTGCTCAGGGTCACACAGCTAGGAAGTATCTGAGGCCTTATTTGAACCTAGGATCTCTCGTATCTAGGCCTGGTTCTCAAGCTAAGATAGCCTTTGTGCAACACACAAATCCAGTCATCCCCAGCCCAGAGTATAAGCCATCAGAGCTTGGAAGGTCCTGCCACAGTTATTCATCAGTCACTTACACTTAGAGTACTTCATTGAACTTTCCCATTATGAGACATTAGGAAAAAAATGTTTATAGCAGTTCTAAAATAGGGCTGCCAAATGCTATCTAGAACAAGCTTTTTATTGAAAATATTATAGAAAACTGAATCAGAGAATCTCAAGCAGGATGCCCCCTAAGAGGTCATTTACCACAAATCACATCTTATTATTATTTTTTTATTTCTTAATGATTATGATATTTTTATCTACTAGAAGTTCAAAAGTGAAGGAATAATATCCAGAAATTCCATTTTATATTGGATTCTCACAAGGGATAAGGAATTGTTGGGTAGGTTCAAAATAAATAGTAGTGTTGGAGTAGTGAGTAGAAACTCATCAAATCATCCTAAAGTCTGTCATACATGAAGAAGGAAAAACTAGCAATTGTCAGACATGTACATTAGATTTGAGTACTGCCAATTCCCACCTACCAAAGGTAAAAAATGGGATTTTATGAACTAATTCTTTGAAGAGTTGCAACCAGAAAGGCAGAATGATCTTAACAATGAAATTTTGAGTATAATAAAGAAAAAAAATGCTCATTTAGACGGACTTAGATATGAAAAAAAATCTGTAGTATCAAAAAAAAAACCCATGTGACAAAAGACAAATTCAAAAGGTGATCTTATCTTCTAGTAATATAATCAGCAATGTGATACTGCTCAAGATCAGGTGAGGGGACCATAGGAGGCTAAAGATGACAATGGGGGAAATTTATTAGCTGTTCATTTAAGGAAACAAAAGATGAACCAATAAGGATAGGATCTGATTCTCAAGGTTGATGAGAAGTGCAAAGAATGATAGAGAAAATAGAGCCACTCACTTTGGATTTTGCTTCTGTCTTATGAAAAGTAGAATGATCTTTCCAATTACAACGAAATAATGACAGTTAATAGGGAATTGATACCAACGATAATGAAAACTACAAGCTATAGAGAAGTGAAGGAACATTTCTATAGCATCAATTATGGAACAAGTACCATACCAGACACTTTAATAACATGATATTACTTGATTCTCATGATGACCCTGAGATATAAGGGCTATTATTAAACAAACACATTTTAAAGTTGAGGAAACTAGATCAGATAAAGATTAAGTGACTTTCCCAGAGTCACACCATATGAATTTCAACTTAGGACTTCCCAAATCTATTCACACAGCTTTATCCATGGTACCAAGGCTGCCCATTTAAATTTCACAGACCACTTTAAATACATTAGAATATTTGATCCCCACCACAACTTTTTGACCTACATGGCTAAAAAGAAAAGAAATTTGATCTTATATTGAACAGAGAAAAATAACAAGGCTCACAGATATGGTCTTTGGTATTTGGCACACTGCAATGTGTTCAGTTATATGTTCTCCATTTAGAGAAGGAAATTAATTGACTAAAGAATTTCAAAATGGAGAAATACATTGAAATCTCACTTTTAGAATTGGTGGAAGAAACTGATGGATTTTAAGACTAGAAAAGATAAAATATGGGTGTTGGGGCAGGAGTTTAGATTAAAGTTATATTCAAGTATCTCATGGATTGTTATGTGGCGAAAGGATATGACTTGTCCTATTTGTACTCAAAGGTAAGGACCATGGGCAAAAGGTAGATCTTTTTTTAAACCCTTACTCCCATCTCTGGGCATGACTCTTAATCCACTGAGGCACCCAGCATCCCCCCAAAAGGTAGATCTTAAGAAAAAAATTTTGGTTTGATGTAAGGAAAACATTCCAGAAATAGTAATATTCAGAAATAGAAGGAGCTTCCTGGATTTAAATGCCATCTCAGATTCTTATTAATAATATAGCAATGGGAAAGGGACTAAAGTCAAATATCCTAAAGCTATTTATCTATAAAAAGGGGATAATAATAATATTAATAATATTCATGTCACATAGTTCTCAGGAGATTCAAATGAGAAGAGTAATGGAAAGCCTTTGCAAATATTTAAGTCCTATATAAATGTGAGTTATTAGCATTAATGGAAAGGATTATGTTTCACTTAAACTTGGTTATCAAACCCCTCATTCACAAATATAATACAGTGCTGTGCAACCAATATATTCATCACCAACATTATTTAATTAAGTCTTCCTTAGGACTGTGCTGTAAACCATTTCTCAAAGGGCTATTTCAGTTACTCAAGGATGCTGAACTTGAAAAGGCTCATAAGATGTTTCTAGAGCATCTGTTTGTTGGAAAACAAGTTATAGACATGATTTTATTGGAGCCCCCCAAAAAAGCCTATGAGATTTGTGCCACAAATATCATTATACATATTATCAAGATAAAGAAATGGAAGAAGTCAACTGACTTACCAGTGTGGAAATGGTGGATTGGATAGCGAGATTTTTCCAATTCTTCCTGCCTCCTGGTCTAGAAATGTTTCCACTATGCCATGTTGCTGTCTACATAAGGACTTCAGTCTTAGACTGGGTATCCTAGAACCTACCTGACTTGATATGGAGAAAGGTGGCCAGGAGGGTTGGCCAAGAATTTTATATTCAAGGTTTGACCTTGAAATTCTAAGCTGAGTCAGTATGTGATTCCATTATAGAAACACCTCCCTGGTTACAGGGGAAAAAATGTCAAATGTTTCCACTGGCACAGTGGTCACTCCTTGCCATTGCTGTGGCATGTATGACATTACAGCCCACTCCTATCTTCCATACAACTCAGCCTCATGAAACACAAAAGAAGCTAGATGAATGAATAAATGACTAAATTGGACCCACAAGCTGTTAACACAGTATGGAAAACTGGAGAGGAATGTTTCAATGTCAAGAGCTATAGTTAGGACTGAGGCAGGGCCTTTATCCAGATGTGGGAGACCTGCATCTCTGAGGAACTAGTGGTCCCTTGGAGAAACCTAGCAACTCTGATGCCAACTCATGAACAAAACAAGCCATCAAATTCTTCTGTAACCATTGAGGGAAAAAGGAGAATATGCACAGAGACGATTTCCTCATGGATATTTTGTTATTCTTAGCATGTTGTTAGCAAAGTGAGGTAGAAAGGGTCTTGCCCAAGTCCACGGACTAAAGCTTGATTCTCTTCCTCCTAGGTGTGTGACATTGACTAAGTCATTGAATATCTCCAAGTCTTATTTAATTTATTTTTTAAATGAAGAAAATAATCTCAGACCTGCATATAATCAAAAGGTGGTGGTTAACACAAAATGTGATACTGACCATCAAAGAAAGCCTAGGTAGTGCAAAGATTTCATCATGGTCCCCAAGGGAAATGACGACTAAATTCGGTGGCAGAACTTTTGACATGGAGTTAGAAGTCACTGTGAAACTTTAAGCAAGTAATTTATCCTGGATGAAGCCTGATTTCGTTAGTTTTAAAATACTAATATACATATATTATTATTTTAAAACTAATGATAATGTTCCTGGGAGATTAACTCCCAGGAACATTATGTGGATAGTTATTTGTAAATTATAAATTATCCCAGTTAATTATTTCCCCAAATCTATGTGTACTCCTGCATCCTTTGACCTTAAAGGACACTTGTCTTCAAAGTTCAAGTTTATTGGTAATGGAGGGGAACCCTGGAGAAATCATTTGGCAATATTTGTGTAGAATCTTTGATAAATTTCCTACAGTTGCTCTTGAAAACAAGATGCAAAGAATGACAGATTCAGAATTTGTTGAATATTTGAACCCAAGAAGGATTCCATAATGGCTCACTGTTACCTTGGGAAATACTCTATCCTAAGCAATGGTTCATACTGAACCTATGGGTTTATCATGGCATGATTTCCATAGAGGAGCTTAAGTTTATATTAAGAACTTTCAACATCCCAGTAGATTGTAACCTACTTGGGAAAACACTTTCCAAGTTCTCCTGATCATTCCAACTGCAATTGAGATTGATCAAAAAGAGTCCTGTATTCATTGATCTTAAGGAAAACCTACACCTCTTCTTCACTCATAATGGTGCCCTACAATGTTACTGAAGACCAATGGTACTCTGCCAATCTTTGTAAATGTCTCTGACCTATTATATTATGGAAAGGAATTCTGTTCAATCTTATGATAGCCCTACTTATAATCTGGATTAAAGGAGTGTTTTCCCTGTTCCAAAGATTGCCTGATCCAAGCTTATTTAGACAACAGGTTTCATGAATGGTCTGTTTTCTGTTAATATGTCCTTTTCTTTTTTGGAAGTTCAAATATAATAACACCAGCTAATCTTTGCTTAATGAAACCTATAAATGCTCTCCTCCTTTTTTTTTGTCTCTGGAGATACTTAATACTGTCCTTCCTCCACGGAATGTTGGTGAGATGAAGTAGGCTTTTTTAAAAATCATATCAGAAAGACCAATATCTTCCTCCAAAGATATATTGCTACCACTCAACAAAAGATGAGTTGTTTCACTAATGCTGCAGCTATTATGTGTCCCCTGAAAATTCAAGTTTTGGTGTCCCATACAAATGTAGAGGTGAGGGAACTTATTTTGATAAAAAAGAAATATTACATTAAATCACTAGTCTCATTGGGATAAAGTTATATCCATTACCAACAGAACAAAGGGTTTGTTTGCCTAGCTGGTCTAAAATAGAATCACTAATACTGGTGATTTCCCTTCATTATTTACTACAATAAACTCACTGAGGTTACCAAGTTCTAAGGGACCCTCTGGGCACAGGGTATAGATTGAGATCACTGGAGTAAAGGAGTTTATGTTATTTACTAAGTCCACTGTATTCATGAAAACTATCAAAATACGATCTGATAGTAGCACTATCATGAGCCCTTTGGAGGATAATATCAAGACACAGAACCTGACCAAAAACAATTTTACTCTTGAGGAGATCATGTAGGAAATTACTAATGTAACCATTTGCTTTAATACTATTAACTAGGATTCATGTATCACAGATGAAGAGTCTGGTAAATACATCAATAAAAACCTGTAGCACAGTATCTATAGTATAGATTATTGAAACCTCTTACTTAATGAAGGTTTTAATCAAGTTATCTCAGAGCTCATGAATCTAATCACTCACACATCAGTTTCTGAATGCCCTACTATGTTTCCTGGATTTTTTGTGAGGACCACAGCCCACAGTCTTAATTATAAGCAAGTTTCCTATTGTTAGGATAAAATTTAGGGTTGTTGAGTGAATAAATTATATTAGTGTTCACCAAGGATTAAAATTCAATCCCAATGAATTATGCAAGTTAGTTTGGGACTTTATGGTGGTTTAATTACAATAGAAGGAAGAAATTAAGAATCAGGAGAAGAGGGAAAGAGTAGAAGATCTGCTCTGGCTTGGTGTAATCCAAGAGGAGTTCAGAGTCCTCAGCCAAGGGGCTTTCTCAGAAGATTAAATCTAGTTTGACTGCCAGCCATGAGGCCTCCTCCAAGTCAAGGGGTCTTCTCAGAGGATAGTCTTCAGAAGGTCAAGATAAAAGGGAGTCAGCCTTCTCACTCACCAAGGTCCTTCAGGAGAAGTGCCTCACCTAAACCACTCTAGACTCTTCCCAATAAACTCCAATGCCAAGTCTGCCAAAGCCACAAGCACACAAAATGCCACCAAAAGTTCCCAACATCTCCAAGAGCTTCTCACAGGAAGTGATATGAAATATATAGGCAGTTTTCTCATCACTTCCTGTGTCTCACATGTACCAACAGTGGCTTAATCTTGGTTTAGGACAGCCCAGGGGTTAGTGAGTTGTTTCTGATTCGTCACTAGCTAGCACATGCCAGTCATAGGCCATCCTACCCTACAGTTAATCCTCAAGTGGGGGTGTATACACTCCTGGTTGCTATAATTCTAAAGACTAATCAAGGTGAGATAAATCTAAAATACACACTATTCTTAATTTCCATTAAGAAATAAGAATTCTTGCATTTCTTTTTGGCTTCTCATCATTCTTCTAGTAATAAGTGTAATTATTTTTGGTTATCTGAGGTGTTGTTCATATTTAACTCTGTGGAATAAAAAAATACTTAACTCCAAAGACAGTAAAGCATTTTATGGGATAGTCCTCACCAAATCTATTGACCATATTATGTTAGAAAGTATTCCTATATTGAAGTTTAAATCCTTCTTCTGAGGTTCATAAGATTGATGTCTATACCTAGATTATACTATTCCTAAAACATCTAAAAACCATTCTCAAAAAAAGACCATAACTCTATGAGCAATTCTAGTGAGAGTGACAGTTTTGAGAATATTCTAGGAACCAAAGTAGAAAAAGAAATTCAAGCAGAATATGTTATTTGATGACTCTGATGGGATCTCCACATTGTTGAGTTTGGTTTCTTACATTCTATCTCTGCTTCATATAAATATATTGTTTTTCCATTAAATTTGAGTAACTGTAATAAATTGTCTATAAATTTTATCCATTCTTTTAGATAAATAATTGTACAGATGAGTCTCATTACGAGAATGCCCCCTCTGTATTGTGTATTGATCCTTAGTGGAATATCCTCTGTGAGGACTGTGATAAACATCTTGCATTGTTAATAGATTATGATGATCCTCAGGATCAGAGGAGGGACTGAAGAGAATGAGAATCCCTTACTCAATTAAAAAAATAAGATTCAAGATATTAGAATCACTCAGTATTTAGCCAAAGAGAGTGGTTAATTAAAGATAATGTCTGATTACTAATTAGTAAAATTATAGTAACTACATAAAGCAACCAGAATGTAATGTATTTAGCTGTTTTCTATGTAACCTCTTATTAACTCATTCCTGTAACTTCTTATAAGGTAGCAAGCCAGTATTTTTCAATAGGGTGTGCTCCTATTCAGGTTCAGGGCCTGTTCACCTTGTGACTCAGTAATAGGAAGATGAGTATCTTCTAATGAAAGGTATACTAATTGTATAGAAAATTTCTGAATGTCATGAGCTAATAGTTTAAAAATCATTCTAACTAATTGGGACTCAACAAGAAACTGAGGCACATTCTCAAGAAGCTAGTACCCAATCATGATAAGATGCATATTTCACCCATTTCAAAAACATGTCCATCTGGAGGCAGCTGGGTGGCTCAGTGAATTGAGAGTCAGGTCCAGAGATAGGAGGTCCTGTGTTCAAATATGGCCTCAGATACTTCCCAGCTGTGTGACCCTGGGCAAGTCACTTAACCCCCATTGCCTAGCCCTTACCACTCTTCAGCCTTGGAACCAATAAGATAGAAGGTAAGGGTTTAAAAAATATCAATCTCCAACACCCTTCCCCACTGATGACACTAGGACTTGCAATAAGAATCCTGCTGAATTGGATTCCAGGACAGAGGCTGAAACCTTAACAGAATACCTTGATAACAGGGAAGGAAGCACAGCTCACTTCAGCCTCCACACACCTGCACCTACATCTTCAGCTTCTGCTGTCAGCTGGTAAGATCTGACCTCAGGGAGCATTAATACTCCATCAGCCAAATCTAGTCAATCAGCAGAGCAGAAAGGAATCCCCTTCAGGACAGCAGTCCAAATGCACAGATCCAGCAAATAATAAGTGAAGCAAGATTACAGCTAATGACAGGGGGGAAAGATGGCAAAAATATGAATAGCAACAGAAAAAGCAAAAAGAAATTACAATCAATAACTTCTATCCAGGTAATGAACAAAGAGCAAATGGAACAGAGGAGGACCAAGGAGCACCAAGTATAAACACAGAAACTAGCAAATTAGACTCATGTTTTGGAAGAACTCAAAACAGAATTAAAAAAAAATGATTAAGAGAGGCTGAAGACAATTGGGAATGGAACTTAAAAAGAAAATAAGTCTTCTGGAAACAGAGGTACATAAACTAAAACAAAATAATGTCTTGAAAGCCAGAATTGATCAGAATTGAAAATGAGGCAAAGAAAGTGAAAGATGACCTACAAAGAAAAGCAGACCAGAAAGAGAAGGATGGCCAAAAAGCCAGGGATGAAATTCAGTCTTTAAAAAATAAAATCCAACAACTAGAAGCAAATAACTTCACAAGGTAGCAAGATTCTATTAAAAAAATCAAAAGAACTAAAAAGTTGAGGAAAATATGAAACATCTCATTGATAAAAGTACACACCTGGAAAATAGATCCAGAAGAGGCAATTTAAGAATTATTGGACTACTGGAAAATCATGACAAAAGAAAAAGCCTGGACATCATTCTACAGGAAATTTTGCAAGAAGACTGCCCCAACATCTTTGAATAAGAGGGAACAGTGGAGATTGAAAGAATCTAAAGATCACTACTTGCATTTCATCCCTAATTGAGAATGCCCAGGAATATTATAGTCAAATTCATGAATTATCAGACCAAGGAAAAGATACTACAAACTGGTAAGATTAAACTTTTCAGATATCATGGAACCACAGTTGGGATAACACATGTTAAGGTTAAATTTAGGGGTTGAGACTGAATATAATAATTATTGGTTGCCAAGGATTTTATCTATAAAATCCTAAATGAAACACTCAAGTCAGAATGGAGTTTTTATGGTGACTTAATTACAGCAGGAGGGAGAAATTGAGAGAGAGAGAGAGAGAGAGAGAGAGAGAGAGAGAGAGAGAGAGAGAGAGAGAGAGAGAGAGAGAGAGAGAGAGAGAGAGAGAGAAAGGAGTTTAACTCAAAATCACTTTGGCTCAGATTGATCCAAGGTGGGAGTTTAAGGCCTTGGAGAGCAAAGCAAAGAGTCAGTCCTTATCACTCATGTGACCAATCTGAAGGAAAGCTGTCTGAGGGGCTCCTCCAAACTTGAGCTCCAGGATCAAACTGGTGCTCATCCTTCTTCACAGGAAGTGATGAGAACTCCAGAGGCTTTTCTCTACCTCACTTCCTGTGTCTCACATGTGCCAATGGTGACTCAAGATTGGCTTAGGACAGCCCAGGGGGGAGGTTAGTTGTTTCTGATTTGTCATTAGCTAGCATATGCCTGTGTAGTGTGGGTGTACACATTCCTGGGTGCTAGACCAAGCAAGATGGAGAGAATTTAAAAATCACAATCCCCCCTGATGATTATTGGGGGACTAGTCTCCCCAATTGATCACTAAACATAAGCATCCTGCACCCCAAGAATTTCTAACTGCAGGTGTATACAAAATTTTTAGTTTTTAAGAGGAAGACTACAATAGTTATAGATAAGGCGGAAATAGAAGAGAGAGAGAGACACACACAGTAAAACCAATGTTTTTGCTGGGTGCATTGACAAAAGCCAATTAGGGGGCATTCCCCTTTGGCATGAGTGTACATTAAAAATAAATGTTCAATCAACCACACCCCAAGGTTCATTCTGGATCTTCCTGTAGTGTAAGGGTTTAGGTATCTTTCAGCATTCTCTGGATTTAGGAGTTAGCAAGCTTCTTCTCTGAAGATCTTTCTCGAACAAAAATTTAAATCTTGGATTTTATGAAAATACAATCCCACCTGAAGAAGGTATTGAAAAACACCCAGTTCAGCTCAGGATGCAAGGATTAATTATGGGGGTATGTGAGTCAATTTTAAAAACAAAATCAAAAATGAAAACAAAACAAAAGAAAGAATAAATAATAAAAGAAAAATTAAACCCTTTTAAGTTATTTATATATGTGTACATATATATATATATTTAAAGAGGAATTCAAAATCAGTATCAAAATATCAAAAATCTATGTATACAAAATTTTGAGTAAGAAAGAATACATTTCTCACAAGCCATTGTATTAGGGTCCAATTAAGTAATTTCTAATCCCACAAGTCTGTAGGACAGAATGCAGTAATATTTCACTTATCCATTTGCAGCTACGGCTATAGGAAGTTGCCATACTATAGGAGAGAAAAAGGACCAGATTTTTATTTTTATAGGGAAGTGTCATTCCCTGGTCTGATTTTACCTTTATTCTTAGAGATAGAGGGATCCAGGATGATAGCTAACCTTTGTTACTTGTCTGTAAGTATTTTCACGAAGAGTGTGGATACAAGGAAGGCCTTCATCTTAACGTATGTCAAGCATCGCAACCTCGAGTCTCACACTCAGTTCAAGTCCTTAGTATTGGCTTAGAAGTGCATCAATCCTACCTAGATTGGTTTCTTTTTCTTTTTCTTCTTCTTCTTTTTTTTTAATCTGTGTGCTCTTTTGGCACAATTCAGGTTATGTTTATGCTCCTTTTTGATCCAGTTTCCTAGAATCAGACACAAGCATAATCAGACACAGTCCCATAAAAATTATCAATAAGTGGCAGGATCCCACAGTCTTAAGCTGTTTCTGTATGTATTAATATTATGGCAAGTATATATCTTTAAAGTTTTATTATAGTAGAATAAAATTAATATTGACTATATGTACCCGAAGTACATAGAAATGAGAAAAGGGAAAAATCAAATATTTTAATAAAAATAAAAGAAAAAAATAATAAAATAAGGAAAAAGAGAAAACAGAAAAATAAATTCAGGAATTCAATATGTTAAAAAAAACAGGATCCACTTGTCAATGGGTTATTATCTTCAATGCATGTGATAGGATAGAGTCAATCAGTCTCAACAGAAGATGCTCTCTTTACATGTGAACAATGAATCCAAGAGTCCTTCTCTCCAATCTTTATAGCTGTTGGAGTAGTTAACAATATTTGGAATGGTCCTTCCCAGGAAGGATGAGTTGCTCCCCTTAGCTGGAAGTTCTTTATATACACCTTGTCTTCTGGGTTCAGGTCGTGAAGTGAAAAGTCTAGTGGTCCAGCTTGTACTGCAGCTCTGGATTCATGAAGTTCATGCAGTTTGTGCTATAATTCCTGTATATAGGAAGCAGTAGGAGAATCCCCCCTAAGTGTGATGATACCGCAGAACTGAGGTGCCTCGGCGGACCATGGATAGCCGGGCTGCCTGTGCTCCCTCCCCCCATTTTGGCAGGTGGGCTCGAGGGCCGTTCATACTGGGTGCTGGAGAGAGGCCCTGAAGTTCACATAGAACCTAGCTGCATCCACACTGAAGGACCAGAAGGCATGGAATATGGTATTCTGGAAAGCAAGAGTACTGCGTCTACAACCAAGAATCAACTACCCAGCAAAATATAGACTAAAATTATTCTGAGGTAGTATCATACACCCAAATTGGCTAAAATAAAAAAGAGCAAAATTGTAAATGTTCATGAGATTGTGAAAAAAAATGAGCATATTAATATCCTGTTGGTGGAACTGTAAAGTTATCTAACCATTTAGAGAGCAGTATGAAATTATACACAAAGACTCAAACTGTGTATATCCTTAGAACCAGCCATGGTAATTCTGGGTCTGTTTCACAAGAGTACCAGGGAATGAGGAAAATAAATGATATGTTTATAGTATCTCTCTTTCTTGTGGTAATGAATTGGAAATTGAGGGAATCTTTATAAATTGTTTTATAAAAATTGGAAAAAATTAAAAATAAATTTAAAAAAGTGAACGGAAACTCTGTTCTAACTCAAATGTATCACAAATGGGACAATAGTGATGTCTGCAAATATGTACATTCTTTAAAACTTTCAGATTCTCTCCTGGCAGTAATGAGTGAGATTTTCCTGTACAATGAAGCCTATTGTATTTATTGAAGAGAATTATGTGACTACCTACGGTGTTGTACTCACAAGGATAAAAAGTAATAATGAATAAGTGATTGGTGAAAAAACATTCATTAGGTCCCTGCTATTCTGGTGATACATATTTAAAAGAAAACATCCCATATTCTCAGGGGCTCAGAAAAGACACTAAATGACTTTTCTTATGCAAATGTTATATAAAGGACTAGACTGCTTTGCTGGAGCACATGGTAATACATATGCCTTAATGCCCTTTCATTTCTATTAATGTGCATTTTTTTTTCAGTGGCAAAAAAACCCATCAATATCTAATGATCAACCATTTGCAAGTGGTCAATATCTTTGGTGTCAAGAATATTTTTCTCCCTAGTCCTAGAACTGATTACAGAGAAAGTAGAGAGTATAGAATATGGAGAAACAGTTGCCAGATTACATCTCCAAAACTGCTGCTCCCCCTGGATTATGGCTTCAGGGAATGAACTGAAACAAGGGTAGATAGTCATAGCCTTTCTATTATTCCCAAGACCCTTAGGTTTACCTGTCATTCATTGGCAACTATTTAGTGATTTATGTTGGTAAGAGAAATAGTTTCTCGATCTCCCGGCTAGCATTGATGTCCCACTTCATAATAATAATTTTCTGATATTTTTCAACCACTGTTCTCATGCTCTCCCTTGCTAAGGTTGCTGGCAATATTTTGGCATAAGTAATTCCTTTCTCCTCTATATTTGATCTCTTAAGGTTAGAGACCCAGTAGAGGTGTTGCTGTGTGAAAGGTTAGCAAATATCTTATAACTTTGTCGACTCACATCCCCTGAAATATCTGGAGGTGAGCCAACGTCCAATAAGGAAGTTGACTCATATCTCAATGTGGTGAGGAGACCTTCATAGATTTGGGGCTTGGTGGTTCTACTTTAGCCCAAAGAAATTAGGGAGGTTAAACTCTTGCAAATTTTACCACCAAAGCCCATAAGAATAGAGTTGATCCACAAATATTGATTCTAGTGCATAGATATAATTTTCAGTCAATAATTAATAAATAAAATAAAAAGTTGATATAAAATTTCAATTTCATCTCTCTGAATAGAGTTGTTCTAAAAAAATCAATTTACCACATGAGTTTATGTTTCTATTTTGGAGTTTTGGTTTTATAACAGTGTTCTTTTTATAACAAGGACCAATATGGCCGTACATTTTGCATGATACCTGCATAATACAGATCAAATTGGTTACCACCTCATAATCTCAGAAATTTAATGTTGAAAATTGTTATTATCTGTAATTGGGAAAACAAATAAAATATCTCTTAAAAATCAGTTCACATGCTAATAGTATAGCATGTTCTTCTGTTTCTCCCAATGTAGGCAATATGGATCTCCAGCTCCTAGAAAATAATTTAAGTTACCACATATTGGAAAGCCTTTATTTGATCCCACAGGAAAATAAAAAAATATTATAAAGAGAAATTCACAAGAATCTCTATTCAAACACAGAAACATGTAAAACAGTTAAGAACCCATTTGTTAGATTGAATTTCTATTGAGATTGGCTTTGGGATGCTACACTGACATTACAGTGAAAGGCCTCTCTCCTTGACTTTCCAGCCCTTAAAGGACCACCTAATAATTTATATTCCTTCCCAAATGTAGCCTTACTGTAGGTGTGTGCTGGATCTAGCTTTAACCATCTCACAAAGTGATGATTCGATTTTGAGTGAGTATAGAAATCAGCAGACTATGTTGTGTACAATTATTTTCCTGAAGAGCTGGGTCTTAAGTATTTAGCAGCAGACCTCTGGTTGAGGGGGTGTTGAATAAGCAAAGCTGTTACCACCAATGTTGCCCTTTCCAAGCAACTTAGTGGCTTTTCTCTGCAAGTACTACACCTTTCAAAGTTAAGTAGCTGCTCTTTCTTCTTTAAAGGGATAATAGCTAGGATTTCTATATTACGATTATATATATATATGTGTGTGTGTGTGTGTGTGTGTGTGTGTGTGTGTGTGTGTGTGTAGGGGTGTCTAGGTATGTCTATGTGTGGGTGTGCATACGCAGATCCCCTTCTATCCACAAACCAATATTATGTCAAACTATTAAAGCCTTTTATACGAAAGGAAATCGAGACAGACTTTAGTGACATGGATAAGGTTGTTCTTCAGTCATTTTTCAGTTCTGTTCAACACTTCACAACCCCATGGGAAGTTTCCTTGGCTAAGATACTGAAATGGTTGGTATTTTCTTCTCTAACTCATTTTTCAGATGAAGAAACATAGGCAAACAGGATTAAGTGACTTGTTCTGAGTCACAAAACTAATAAGTGTCTGTAAAGTCAGATGTTGCTCACTCCAGATCCACTGCTCTATCCCCTGTCCTGCCTAGTTTCCTTAGGCTACACAGTATGGAGCTAAGGTTATACAACAAGAAATATCTGACACAGAACTTATATTACAGGATCCCTTAATTCCTAGTCTTACTATGCTAACATCATGGCTTTGCCTCTTTATTTCCAAGTCTTTTACTTCTGCTGCTACATAATGTTACTCCTGGGGGAAATATGGATTACCCTTCTGTATAAATAAAAAAATAGTCTTTTTGACTGCTGGATCACAGAGGGAGGAAGGTACAAATGGATTTATTCTCTAATTAAAAGGATGATCAAATTGAAGGCTTTGTCCCCTCACAGCTTTTCTGAAAGCATTCTTAACTTCTTTGTTTCTCAGACTATAGATGAGAGGATTCAACATAGGGATAACCATGGTGTAGAATACTGACACCATTTTGTCAGAGTCCATTGAATGGCTTGAGCTGGGTTGGAAGTACATGAAGGTGGATGTCCCATAAAATATGAACACTGCTGTGAGATGGGAAGCACAGGTGGAGAAAGCTTTCTGGCGCCCATCATTAGAACGGATCTTCAGGATGGTGATGAAGATTAATAAGTAAGAGAAAAAGATTACAAGAAATGAGAAGGATGCGTTGAATGAACCAAAAGTGAAGATTATTGACTCAGTGGTGTGAATTTCAGTGCAAGAGAGAATTAAGAGAGGGGGAATATCACAGAAAAAGTGATGGACTACATAGGACCTACAGAAGGAAAGACTAAAAATATTTCCTGTGAAGATGGAGGAGGTCAGAAAACCCCAGATATGAGCCCCACTGGCCAAATATACACAGACTTTTGAAGTCATGGTAGTGGTATAATGTAGGGGTCTACACACAGCTGCATGGCGATCATAGGCCATGAAGGCTAAAAGTAAACTTTCGATATTAGCAAAGGCCAAAAAGAAAAACAATTGGGTTGCACATCCATTATAGGAAATGACTTTGTCTCCCGTGAGGAGTCCAGTCATCACCTTGGGAATAACAGTTGAGGAAAGACCAAAATCCACCAGAGATAGGTTTCTGAGGAAAAAGTACATAGGAGTATGGAGGCAGGAATCATGTGAAATCACAGCTACTATTCCCAGGTTCCCTACCAGGGTGATGAGATAGATCAGGGTTACCATTATAAAGAGAGGAACCTGAAGCATTGGGACATCTGTTAATCCCACAAAGATGAATGCATTCACTTCAGATGTGTTCCCCATAAATGTCATTTGAGAGTGATGTCATTCTCCTGAAACAAAAAAGGAATAAGCGTCAGAAAAATCAATTTTTCATGATGAATTGTTTCCAAGACTTAAAACAGTCATAGAAATATTTTATGTGAAAGTTAGAAATAAAGAATTAAGTGACTGAGAGCAATTACTCGAGTTCCCAAAATTAAATAATAAAGTTTCTTATAGAGAATACTTTATGTATTACTCTTTACCTATTTATTCAAAGATATCTTATTTACCAAATTCCAAATTTGATAATAATTTTAATGGACATTTTTTGAAATTAAAAGATTCAAATCATCTTCTTCCCCTCCCCTCTCTCAGAGATGATAAGCAATTTAATCTGGTTTATGAATGTGCTATCATGGAAAACAGACTCCTATATGTCACTGTTATATGAGAAAACTCATATCAAACCAAAACCCCCAAATAAAATAATAAACGAATGTGAAGAATGGTATGCTTTGATATCGATCGAAACTCAGCAGTTTTTTTTGGGAGGTGGATAGCATTTTTATCACATCTCCCTCAGAACTGGCCCAGATCTTTATATTGTGAGTACAGAAAGTCTTTCACACTTGATCATCTCACAAAGCTGCAGTTACTGCATACAGTATTTTTCTTTTTCTGCTGATTTTGATCTGCATAAGTTCATATAAGTCTTTGTTGTTTGCTTTTATGAAATTATCATGATCATCATTTTTAAAAACACAATAGTATTACCCCACTAACATATAATACAATTTCTTCAGCCATTACTGATAGGTGTGTGGTGGCACCTCAGTTGTTTCAATTTGCATTTCCTAATCAAGTGTGATTTAGAACATTTTTATATGCTTATTGATAACTTTGATTTCTTCCTCTGAAAACTGCATAATCACCATTTGTCAATTGGGGAATGCCTTATATTCTCATAAATTTTACTTAATTCAATATAATTTTGAGAAATTAGACATTCATCAGAATATTTAGGTCCTATATAAATGTGAGTTATTAGCATTGATGGCAAGGATTATGTTTCACTTCAACTTGGTTATCAACCCCCTCATTCCCAAATGTAATGCAGTGCTGTGCAACTAATATATTCATCACCAACATTATTCAATTAAGTCTTCCTTAGGACTGTGCTGTAAATCATTTCTCAAAGGGCTATTTCAGTTACTCAAGGATGCTGAACTTGAAAAGGCTCATAAGATGTTTCTAGAGCATTTGTTTGTTGGAAAACAACTTATAGACATGATTTTATTGGGGCCCCCAAAACAAGCCTATGAGATTTGTGCCACAAATATCATTATACATATTATCAAGATAAAGAAATGGAAGAAGTCAACTGACTTACCAGTGTGGAAATGGTGGATTGGATAGCGAGATTTTCCCAATTCTTCTTGCCTCCTGGTCTAGAAATGTTTCCACTATGCCATGTTGCTGTCTACATAAGGACTGCAGTCTTAGACTGGGTATCCTAGAACCTACCTGACTTGATATGGAGAAAGGTGGCCAGGAGGGTTGGCCAAGAATTTTATATTCAAGGTTTGACCTTGAAATTCTAAGCTGAGTCAGTATGTGATTCCATTATAGAAACACCTCCCTGGTTACAGGGGAAAAAATGTCAAATGTTTCTACTGGCACAGTGGTCACTCCTTGCCATTGCTGTGGCATGTATGACATTACAGCCCACTCCTATCTTCCATACAACTCAGCCTCATGAAACACAAAAGAAGCTAGATGAATGAATAAATGACTAAATTGGACCCACAAGCTGTTAACACAGTATGGAAAACTGGAGAGGAATGTTTCAATGTCAAGATCTATAGTTAGGACTGAGGCAGGGCCTTTATCCAGATGTGGGAGACCTGCATCTCTGAGGAACTAGTGGTCCCTTGGAGAAACATAGCAACTCTGCTGCCAACTCATGAACAAAACAAGCCATTAAATTCTTCTGTGACCATTAAGGGAAAAATGAGAGTATGCACAGAGATGATTTCCTCATGGATATTTTGTTATTCTTAGCATGTTGTTAGCAAAGTGAGGTAGAAAGGGTCTTGCCTAAGGCCACTGATTAAAGCTTGATTCTATTCCTCCTAGGTATGTGACATTGATTAAGTCATTGAATATCTCCAAGTCTTATTTAATTCATTTTTTAAATGAAGAAAATAATCTCAACCTGAATACAGTCAAAAGGTGGTGGTTAACATAAAATGTGATACTGACCATCAAAGAAAGCCTAGGAAGTGCAGAGATTTCTTCATGGTCTCCAAGGGAAAAGATGACTAAATTTGGTGGTAAAATGTTTGGGATGGAATTAGAGATTACTGTGAAACTTTAGGCAAATAATTTATCCTATAAGAAGGCTGATTTCCTTAGTAGTAAAATGCTCATATGTATATTTTTATGTGTGCATTCACTCCCAGGACCATTATGAGGATAGTAATTTGTAAATTAGAAATTATTACAGTTAACTATTTTCCCCAATCTCTGTCTAGTCCTGCAAACTCTGGTCTTCAAGGACACTTGCCCTCAAAGATCTAGTATATTGGTAATGCAGGGGAACACTGGAGAGATAATTTGTCAAGATTTTTGTTGAATCTTTGACAAGTTTCCTACAACTGCTCTTGAGTAAAAGATGCAAAGAAGGACAGATTCAGAATTTGTTGAATATTTGAACCAAAAAGGATTCAATAATGGCTCACTGTCATCTTGGGAAATACTCTATTCTAAGCAATGGTTCAGACTGAGCCGATAGATTTATCATGGCATAATTTCTAGTGAGGATCTTATGTTTATGTTAAGAACTTTCAACATCCCAGTAAATGGCAACCTACATGGGGAAGCATTTTCCAAGTTCTTTTGACCATTCCAAATCAAATTAAGATTGGTCAAAAAGACTCCTGGATTCATTGATCTCAAAGGAAAACTGCACATTTTTTTTTCACCATTAATGGTGCCTTATCATGTTAATGAAGACCAATGGTACTCTGGCAACCTTTTTAAATTCCTCTGACCGATTACATTCTGGAAAGGGATTCTGTTTAATCTTATGATAGCCCTAGTTATAATCTGGCTTACAGGAGAGGTTTACCTGTTCCAAAGATTGCCTGATCCAAGCTTATTTAGACAACTGGATTAATGAATGCTCTGTTTTCTGTTAATATGTCCTTTTATTTTTTGAACTTAAATATAATAACACAAGCTAATCTTTTTTTTTTGTAGTCTGATGTTTAATGAAGGATATAAATGCTCGCCTCCTTTTTTGTCCATGAAGATATTTATTATTGTCTTTCCTTCATGGAATGTTGGTGAGATAAAATATTTTTATCAGAAAGACCAACACGTTCCTCCAAAAATATATTGCTACTACTTAACAAAAGCAGAGTTATTTTACTAATGCTCCAGCTATTATGTGTCCCCTAAAAATTCAAGTTATTGTGTCTCATACAAATGTATAGAACTGATTTTGATAAAAAATAAGATATTACATGAAATCACAAGTCTCACTGGGATAAAGTTACATCTCTTACCAACAGAAAACAGGGTTAGTTTGCCTAGCTGGTCTAAAATGGAATCACTACTACTGGTGAAGTCCCTTCATTATTTACAATAGTAAACTCACTGAGCTTACCAAGTTCTAAGGTACCCTCTAAATATAGGGTATAGACTGAGACGACTGAACTAATGAAGTTTATGTTATATACTATGTTCACTGTATTCATGAAGACTCTCAAAATAGGGCCTGATAGTAGCCCTATCACAAGCCTTTTGGAGGATAATATCAAGACACAGAACCTGACCAAAAACAATTTTACTCCTGAGGAGATCATGCAGGAAATTACTAACATAACCATTTTCTTTAATACTGCTAACTGGATTAATGTATCACAGATGAAGAGTCTGGTAAATACACCAATAAGAATCAATAGAATCTATAGTATAGATTATTGAAACCTCTTCCTTACTGAAGGTTTTAACCAAATTATCTCAGAGCTCATGAAGCTAATGACTGACACATCAGTTTCTGAATGCCCAACTATGTTTCTTGGAACTTTTATGGGGACCATAGCTCACAATCTTAATCCTAAACAGGTTTCCTATTCTTATTTTCCATTAAGAAATAAGAATTCTTGCTTTTCTTTTTGGCTTCTCAGCATTCTTCTAGTAATACGTGTAATTACTTTTGGTTATCTGAGGTGTTGTTCATATTTTTCTCTGTGGAATAAAAAATACCTAACTCTAAAGACAGAAAAGCATTTTATGGCATAGTCTTTAATGAATCTATTGACAATATTAATTATGCTAGAAAGTGTTCCTTTATTAAAGTTTAAATCCTTCTTCTGAGGTTCATAAGATTGATGTCTATACCTAGATTATACCACTCCAAAAAGTCCAATAAACATTCTCAGAAAAAGACCATAACTCTATAAGCAATTCTAGTGAGAGTGACAGAATCTGAGAATATTCTAGAAACCAATGCAGAAAAGGAAAAATCTAGCAGAATATGTTATTTGATCACTCTGATGGGACCTCCACATTATTGAGTTTGGTTTCTTACATTCTATCTCTGCTTCATATAAATATATTGCTTTTTTTTCATTAAGCTTGTATTGTAAAGAAGTAACTGTAGTAAATTTCCTATAAATTATATCCATTATTTTAGTCTTAGATAAATTACAGATGTATCTCATTACTAAAATGCCTCCTCTGTATTGTCCATTGATCTTTAGTGTAATATCCTCTGTGTGGACTTTTGTAAACATCTTTCATTGTCCATAGATTATGATGATCCTGTAAAAATTAAAATTAAATCTCAATAATGAAAATATAATATTTCAGGTTTATTAAGTGATCATTAAAAATCAAGGAATAAATAGGATATAAAATAAAGACCATGGGCCCATGGTTTATTAGCCATTTTCAAAATCTCCTTCAATGCCATCACTATGCTGGCTACATGGCAAAGAGAGGGAGAACCTCAATGCCCACTTACTCTATCCTCTGTCTATAGGAAGTATGTAATGATAGGAAGTCAGTGGGCTCCTGGGAAATGTAGTTCTTTTTTTAAGGGAAACAGATTTTCAATTATACAATCTTCAGGATCAGTGAAGGGACTGAAGAAAATGAGAATCCTTTGATCACTTTAAAAATAAGAAGATTCTAGGTATTAGAAGTACATAATACTTAGCCAAAGAGAGTGATTAAAGATGACTCATTAATAATTAGTAAAATTATAGTAAGTACATAAAGCAACCAGAATGTAATGTATTTATCCTTTTTTCTATGTAACCTCTTATTCATGTATCTTCTTATAAGCTAACAAGTCAGTATTTTTCAATATGGTGTGCTCCTATCCAGGTTCAAGTCCTGTTCACCTTGTGACTCAGAAACAGGAAGAAGAGAATCTTCTAATGGAAGGCATACCAATCATATAGGAAATATCTGAAGGAAGTCATGAGCTAATATCAGTTTAAAAACCACTCTAACCAAGTCTAACTCAGTAAGAAACTGAGACACATTATCAAGTAGCTAGTACCAACTCACCTTAAGATTACTTTTCACCCATTTTAAAAACATATCAATCTCCAACCCTTCTCCCATCAACTACACTGGGAGCTGTAGTACGAATCCTGCTGACTTAGATACCAGGACAAAGTCTGCAACCTTAACAGAATATTTTGATAAGAAAGCAGGAAGCATAGCTCACTTCAACCTCCACACATCTACACCTACATCTCAACTTCTGTTGCCAGCTGGCAATCTCAGAGCTCATTAATACTCCATCAACCTAATCTTGTCAATCAGCAGAGCAGAGAAGAAGCCCCTTCAGTACAGAACAGCCCAAACCCACAGATCTAGCAAATAATAAGAGGAGCAATATTACAGCCAATGACATGAAGGAAGGAAGGAAAAAGGTATGAATAACAACATAAAAAAAAAGAAATTACAATAAACAGCTTCTATCCAAGTAATGAACAAAGATCAAATGGAACAGAGGAGGACCATGGAGGACCAAGCAAAAACACAGAAATGACAGCAAATTGGACTCAGGTTTTGGAAGAACTCAAAACAGAATTCAAAAAATGATTAAGAGAGGATGAAGACAATTGGAAAAGAACTAAAAGCTCTTCTGGAAACAGAGGCACATAAACTAAAAGAAGAAAATAGTGCCTTGAAAGCCAGAATTGACTAGCTTGAACGTGAGGCAAAGAAAGTGAAAGATGACCTACAGAGAAAAACAGACCAGAAGAAGGATGACCAAAAAGCCAGGGATGAAATTTAGTCTTTAAAAATTAGAATCCATCAACTAGGAGCAAATGACCTCACAAGGCAGTAAGTGTATAAAACAAAATCAAATGAATAAAAAAATGAAGAAAATATGAAGCACCTAACTGGTAAAACTACACACCTGGAAAATAGATCCAGAAGAGACAATTTAAGAATTATTGGACTACTGGAAAATCATGCAAAATAAAAACCCTGGGCATCATTCCACAGGAAATTTTGCAAAAAAAAAAAAAAACTGCCCCAACATCCTTGAATAAGAGGGAACAGCGAAGATTGAAAGAATCCACAGATCACTACCTGCATTTAATCCCCAATTGACAACACCCAGGGATATTATATCCAAATACATGAATTATCAGAGCAAGGAAAAAATACTACAAACTAGTAAGAAGAGACCATTCAGATATAATGGAACCTCAGTTAGGATAACACAGGACCTAGCTGCATCTACTCTGAAGGACCAGAAGGCATGAAATATGATATTCTGGAAAGCAAGGGAACTAGGCCTCCAACCAAGAATTAACTACCCAGCAAAATATAGACTAACAGTATTCTGAGGTAATATCTCACACCCAAATTGGCCTAAGTGAAAAAAGAGCAAAATTGTAAATGTTTGTGAGATTGTGAAAAAATGAGTACATTAATATCCTCTTGGTGGAACTGTGAAGTTATCTGATCATTTAGAGAGCAATTTAAAATTATACCCAAAGGCTCTCAAACTGTGTACATCCTTAAAAGCAGCTATGGTATTTCTGAGTTTGTTTCACAAGAGTATCAGGGAATGAGGAAAATAAATCAAAAGTGTATAGCAACTCTCTTTATGGTGTTAAGGAATTAGAAATTATGGGAATTTTCATTATTTGTTTTCTAAAATTTTGTGAAAAATTAAAAATAAATTTTAAAAAGTAAATGGAAACTCTTCTCTAACTCAAATATATTATAAATGGGACAACAGTGATGTCTACAAAATGTACATTCTTCAAAACTTTTGGATTCTCTCCTTGCAATAATAAATGAGATTTTCCTTAAATAAATCCTATTGTGTTTATTTGTTTATCTTTTTACAATTTATGTGACACTTTATTTTTTAATTAATTTATTTAGTCAATTTAGAACATTATTCCTTGGTCACAAGAATCATATTATTTCCCTCACTCCCCTCTCACCAACTTTTCTGTAGCTGATGTTCAATTTCTATGTGTCCTAGATCAAAACTTATTTCCATGTTGTTGGTGTTTGCATTAGGATGTTCATTTATAGTCTATATTCCCAACCATATCCCCTCGACCCATGTAATAAAGCAGTTGTTTTTCTTCTATGTTTCTACTACCACAGATTTTCCTATGAATGTGGATAGTCGTTTTTCTAGTAGATCCCTCCAAGTTGTTCAGGATTACTGCATTGCCACTAATGGAGAAGTCCATTACCTTCAATTGTACCACAGTGTATGAGTCTCTGTGTACAATGTTCTCCAGGTTCTTCTCCTTTTGCTCTGCATCAGTTCCTGGAGGTTGTTCCAGTTCCTATGGAATTCTTCCAGTTTATTATTCCTTTGAGCACAATACTATTCCATCATCAACATATACCACAATTTGATCAGCCATTCCTGAATTGGAGGGCATCCCCTCGTTTTCCAATTTTTTGCCACCACAAAGAGTATAGCTATGAATACGCGTGTACAAATGTTTTTCCTTATCTCTTTGGGGGTACAAACCCAGCAGTGCTATCTCTGGATCAAAGGACAGTCTTTTGGTGCCCTTTGGGCATAGTTACAAATTGCCCTCCAGAATAATTGAATCAATTCACAACTCTACCAGTAATGCATTCATGTCTCGACATTGTCACATCCCCTCCAGCATTCATTACTTCCCATTGCTGTCATATTAGCTAATCTGCTAGGTGTGAGGTGGTACATAAGAGTTGTTTTGATTTGTATCTCTCTGATTATAAGAGATATAGAACGCTTTCATGTACTTATTAATAGTTTTGATTTCTTAATTTAAAATTGCCTATTCATGTCCCTTGCCCTTTTATCCATTGGAGAATGGATTCAATTTTTGTATGATTGATTTACCTCTTTATAAATTTGAGTTATTAGACAGTTATCAGAGGTTTTTGTTATGAATATTGTTTCCCAATTTGTTACTTCACTTCTAATTTTGGTTGCATTGGTTTTGTTTGTACAAAACCTTTTTAATTTGATACAATCAAATGTATTTATTTTACATTTTGTGTTTTTTTCTAGCTTTTGTTTGGTTTTAAAGTCTTTCCTTTCCCAAAAATCTGACATGTATACTATGCTGTATTCACCTAATTTACTTATAGTTTCCTTCTTTATATTCAAGTCATTCACCCATTCTAAGTTTATCTTGGTGTAGGGTGTGAGGTGTTGATGCAAACCTAATGTCTCCCATATTGTCTTCCAATTTTCCCAGGAGTTTTTAATCAAATTTAGTGGACTTTGGTCCCAAAAGCTGGGATCTTTCAGTTTATCATAGACTGTCTTGCTGAGGTCACTTACCCCAAGTCTATTCCACTGATTCTCCTTTCTTTCTCTTAGCCAGTACCAAATTGTTTTGATGACCACTGCTATATAGTATAGTTTGAGATCTGGGTCAGCAAGGCCTCCTTCCTTTGAATTTTTTTCATGATTTCCCTGCATATCCTTGATCTTTTTTTCTTCCAAATGAACTTTGTTATGTTTTTTTCTAATTAAGTAAAAATGTTTTTTTTTTTGGTAGTCCAATGGGTATGGCACTAAATAAGTAAATTTATTTGGGTAGGATTGTCATTTTTTTAAGTTAGCTCATCCTACCCATGAGCAATTGATGTTTTTCCAATTGTTTAGATCTAATTTTAATTGTGTGGAGAGTGTTTTGTAGTTGTGTTCATATAGTTCCTGTGTTTGTCTCGGCAGATAGTTTCCTAAGTATTTTATATTGTTTAGGGTGATTTGAAATGGAATTTCTCTTTCTAATTCTTGCTGCTGAGATATGTTGGTAATATATACAAATGCTGATGATTTATGTGGGTTTATTTTGCATCCTGTAACTTTGCTAAAGTTGTTGATTATTTTGACTAGTTTTTGGTTGATTTTCTAGGATTCTTTAAGAAGACCACCATAAAATCCTATTGTGTTTATTGAATCGAATCCTGTGACTACCTACTGTGTTATGCTCACAAGGATAAAAAGTAATAATGAATAAGTGAATGGTGAAAAGCATTCATTAGATCCCTACTCTCCTGGTGATAAATATTTAAAAGAAAACATTCTATATTGTTATGGCCTCAGAAAAGACACATGCTGGACTTTTCTCATGGAAGTCTTATATAAAGGACTAGGCTGCTTTGCTGGAGCACATGGTAATGCATATGCCTTAATGCTCTTTCCATTTATATTAATATGCATTTTTTTATTTCAATGGTAAAAAATATTAATATCTAATGATCAACCATTTGCAAGTGGTCAGTATCTTTGGTGACCTTCAGTAGAACTGGTTAAAGAAAAAGTAGAGAGTCTAGAATATGGATAAACGGCTGCCAGATTACATCTCCAGAAGAGCTACTCCCCCTGGATTATGGCTTCAGGGAATATGCTGAAAGCATGGTAGATAGCTTCAGGTTTTCCACTATTCCAGGATCCTAAGATTCTTTCAGTGGCAATTGTTTAGTGATCTGAATTGGTGGTAGGGGGAATAATTTCTTGATCTCCCAGATAGCATTAATGTCCCAGGGATGTGGGAATCAAATGAGATGCTATTTATAAAGCATTTAGCACTGTGCCTGGCACATAGTAGGTACTATATAAATATGAGTTTTTGTTGTTATTTTTATTTAGTAATAGTAGTTGCTAGTTCTTTTCTCCACATGAGTTTTTATTTGCAATTATGGACATTAGATAGTGGCCACATACTAGACTCTACGTTATGAACTGTATCCACGAGAGATTCTAACCTCCATGAGAGATCTAAGATTCTGGTGGTGTTGAAGATGGTGATTATGGTGATTTGATACATCTGCTCTCTGCTGCCTTCTCTCCCTTCCTTCAGTGGCATTATTGCATCAGCTAGGCTAACGTCCTGCCTTAATAATGAAAGCTAGTCAGAAATTTCTTTTGATGGTTGATAATAGTGATCTCCTCCAGAGTAGTTATGCTCCATGATATTGACGGCAGAACCTAAGGTCATACTCTGGGAATACTTTTCAAAAGGAGCTTCTAATGTGAGCAACTTGTTACCTTAGTGGATAAGAAACTAGGCCTGGAGATAGGGAGTCCTGGGTTCAAATATGGCCATAAACACAACCTAATTTAGTGACTTTGAACAAGTCATTAATCCTAGTTGCCTAGCTCTTGCCAATCTTCTTATTCTAACAGACGGTAAAAGGTTTTTGTTTTTTTTTTTTCCAAAAAATGGCCTGTGCATTGGTTAACGTTATCCATTTGTTTTAGTCATGTCCAAACTTATGTGATAACATTTGGAGTTCTTTTGGCAAGGATATTGGAAAGGCTTGCCATTTCCTTCCCCAGTTAATTTTAATGAAGAGGAACTGAAGCAAAGTGATTAAGTGACTTGCCCAACTTCACACAACTAGAATGTGTCTGAATCCAGATTTGAACTCATAACGATCAGCTGTTATGAGTCCACCCTCACTGCTCTATCAAAGCTCCACTTAAATACCCCACAAATGAATTCTATAACTCTTAAAAAGGACATTTTATGGGGTAAACATGACAAAATGTTTCAAAGTAATCCTTCAAGTAACAAAACAATCTAATATAAAACAGCTGAAACAGGAAAGAGATTTTTTTTTTGTAAATTTAAATGACACCATTTTCATCCTGGCCTGCTGCTAAACAGTATTGAGTGTCAAAGCCTACAAAATAAGCAAAATAAAAGTATATCAGGACTTGGCATGATTGTTAGGTGATATATGGCAACCATGAGCATGGAATTTTATCTTCTTTACCCCCTCTTATTAGAGAACTGAACTCTGTTTTAGAAAAAAAAAAGTCAGGAATGGAAAACAAAAATAATGAGAGTTTATTTGTACACAATCTTCTTGGCAGACTTGTGCTATAATAGTTAAAGTACTGGGCTGAGAGAAAGGAGACCCAGATTCAAGTCAATGATCAGTCATGAATAAACTTTGTGATGTGGTAAAAGTCATTTAGCTCCATTGGTGGTGAAACCTTGCGCTCGTATATATAGATGAAGATATTGAGGATAGGAGAAGTTAAGTGACTTGGCCAAAATCACAGAACTAGTTAATCACTATGGCAGAATTCAAATTCAGGACTTCTTGACTTCAGTTCCAGATTTTCAACCTCTATATGACCAAACTGCTTATAAAATAATAACAAACTACTTATAAAATAATAAATTCCTTAAAATTAGGAAGTATCATGGTTTTATATTTCTTTTTTTGCTGCTAACCATAGTGCATGATAAAAAATAATTATTTAATAAATTTGTTTTTCTTCATTCATCTTCTATGAAGATAATATGTTAAGGGCTAGTAAATCAAAGACTAAAAATCATAGATCCTGGCCCTCATTAAAATTATAAACAATGAATACTAATACATAAATTGTTTTCACAGTTTTAATATAAAAGGATATTGATATTTTAAAAATAAACCTGAACATCCTTATCATTTCCTATTTGATTTTAAACTTGTTGAGGGAATGGTAGAGTGTGTTAACTTTTCATATTTTATAATCCAAAGTCTTAATGGCGTATGAGGTTATAGATAGATAATAACAAAAGGTACAAGTTTGATTTGCCCCAATAGGGTTCCAGGGATCTGGATGCAGTGGTATTATGTGTATATCAGGTCACGTACCAGAGGTCTGTGGAAAAAGCTTGAGTTGAATAGAGGAGTAAGTCACAGATTCTTAGAATCAGAGTGGTCTCAGAAGTCATCAAATCTTATGTATTCCTGAAAAGGGATATTTTCTACAACACATTCAGCAAGTGGATATCCCACTTGAAGGATACAGTGAAGACAAATTCTTCAGGGGACAAAAACAGTTTGGAATTGCTCCATTTTAAAAGAAAATGTTTCCTTGGAAGAAATCAAATTTGCTTCAAAATTCTAGCCACAATTCTAAACAATTCTAAACAAATTCTAAATTCTAAACAAAATTCTAAAAAATTCTAGACACAATATGTCTGTATTCCCTCTTCCATGGGACATAGAATCCAATACTTTACCCACCCATATCAACATTTTCCCTCTTCTAGATGAATATATGCCCTTATTGATCCTCATGAGGAATAGTCTACAGTAGATTTTCTCGGTGGCTTTTCCAAGTCTTATTCTTCTTCCCAAGATGTCACATCCTGGACTGAATAAAATTTTCAGATGTACTCTAAGATGATCAGAGAATATAAATAGGATCACCTCTCTCAGTAAGGACAAAAATCTCTTCAATATGGCCATGTATGGCATTATCATTTATGTTTCCAAATCCTACAATTGACTGATACTTTTCTTGAAGCCCAATAATACTCATTGAACTTTTGCAGATGAACAATGTCTTCTATAGAGTGACCTAGTGCCAGCTGTCTTGAGTCCAAAGAAAGTGTGAAGTTCAATTGGGGAAAAAAAACATCAAAGACCTACAATAGACCCTCATGTCTGACCATGACTTCTAGGCTCTGATAGAACACCTTTACTCCTGGGAAAAGACCTGCAAAAAACATTTCTCTCTTTCTCTCTTCTTGGTGTCTTACTGTCACAATAAAAATCTGCGAAAAAGAGAAAATGAGGTACAAATATCAGAAGATAATCAATTGGAAAGAATGTCCAACAATGACCAACAAAAGGGATCTAAGGCTACTCAGTAGCAAAGATGCATTGGATAATCAAAGCAGCTCTTTTAAAGAGTTGGTTTAATAAGATAACCCAAGTAATGTGATGGAAAGTAAACTAAGGTTGTGTTGATTGCACAATGATAAAGGATAGAGTTTGCTTCTTTTGATTCATAGAGGGGGGATTTCCATAACCGAAGGCAATAGGGAAAACACAGAAATTAATAACATCCTCTGGAAGTCTAGTGGTGAGCAACTATCTTTTTTTAACTTTTTTAATTGTATCATTCCAACTACAAGTAAATAATTTATAATAATCATTTGCTGATGTTTTGCAACCCATGTCTCTCCCTCCTCCCTGCTGAGATGGCAAGCAATATTTTTGTATAAGAAGATCCTTTCCCTCCTTTCCTTGATTTATTTAGAATATAGACCCAGTAGTGGTGTTGCTGTGTCAAACATTAGCAAATATCTTTAACCTTATTGCCTCACATCCACTTAAATGTCTTGGGATGAGCATACATCCAATACCCAAATTGACTCATATCTCACCATGGTGAGGAAAACTTCCCAAATGTGGCTTTTTAGGATTCTACTTTAGGCCACATAAATAGGGAGTTTAAACTCTCATGAATTATACCATTGAGGTCCACAAGACTAGATTTGAAATTGAAATATTGATACTAGTGAAAAAATACAATTTGCAACAAAAATAAATAAAACAAAAAGTGGGATGTAAAAATTAATTTTGTATTACTCTTTGAATAGAGATGTTCTAGAATATCAAATTACCACAGTAGTTTATGCTTCTATGTTTGGGTTTGGGATTTATTTTGGTGTTCTTTTACAACAGTGACCAATATGGAAGAACATTTTGCATGATAATAACTATAATACAGATCAAATTGCTTGCCATCTTTAGAAGGGTGGAGGAGGGAGGAGGGAGACAATTTTGATCTTATAATCTCAGAAGATTTATGTTCAAAATTATTATTACCTGTAATTGGGTAAATAAAATATCTTTTCAAAAATCAATTTACATGCAAATAGTAGAGCATGTTCTTATGTTTCTCCCAATATGGGCAATATGGATCTCTAGCTCCTATAAAATAATTCAGGTTACCCAATAATAAAAAGCCTTCATTTCATCCCCCACAAAAATCAAATTATGTTAATAGAAATTCACAGGAATCCCTATTCAGACCCAGAAACATGTAAAGAACCTAAAGAACCTAGTAGTTAAAATGGAATTTCTATTGATGTTGGTATCAGGATAGTACACTGACAGGGTAATGAAAGGCCTCTCTTCCTCCTAATCTCTCAATGATCTCTCCACCCATTAGGGGAGCACCTTTAATTTATTTTCCTTCCTCAGGCTAACCTTACTGTAGGAGTATGTTGGGGCCAGTTTTAAATGGCTCACATAGAGATAATTAATGATGACTTCAAGTGTAATAGAGCATAGAAATCAGCAAATGCTAAAAGTCAAGACACAATTTTTCATAATTTATAATTCATATAGTGTTAGAAAAAATAAGGCTTAACTTTTATATTGTGTTATACTTTTTTGGTAGAGCTTAAATTCTTAAGCATTTAGTAACCAACCTCTGATACAGGCTTTATTAAATAAGCAACATGATTGCCTTAAACAGGACACTTTCCAAGCATCTTAGTGGCTTTACTCTGCAAGTACAATACCATTAAAGTCAGGTAGCTTTTTCTTCCTCTAAAAGGATAATAGCTAGAATTTCTATATAATGATTATGTATATACATGTCTATAGGGAGGTCTAGATGCATCTGTGTCTGTGAGCTTATGTACACAAATAACCTTCATTTTACAAAACAATATTACAAGTTTCACTCTTAAGGCTCTTTAAACATAAGGAAATTGAGGCTCAGACTTTAACTGATGTAGATAAGGTTGTTGTTTTTCTGTCATTTTTGGGTTCTATTCAAAACATCAGATTCCCATGAGAAGTTTTCTTGGCAAAGATACTGCAGTGGTTGGTATTTCCTTCTCTAACTCATTTTTCAGATGTGGAAATTGAGGGAAACAGAATTAAGTGACTTGTTCTGGGTCACAAAAATAGTAAGAGTCTGTGGCCACATTTTATCTCAGTTATTTCCAACTCAAGATGCATTTCTCTATCCGCTGTGCTGCCTAGTTTCTCTAGGTTACACAATATGGGCCTAATGTTACACAACATGAAAGTGTTAGACACAGAATTTAAATTCAAAACTTCCTAAATTCTAAATCTTACATCTGCTGCTAAATGGCATTACTCTTGGAAAAAGGTGGATCACACTTCTGGGTGAATAAGAAAAATAGCCTTATTGGGGCCTGGATCACAGAGGGAGGAAGGTGGAACTTTATTTTTTCTCCAATTAAAAAGGCTGATCAAATTGAAGGCGTTGTCCCCTCACAGCTTTTCTGAAAGCATTCTTAACTTCTTTGTTTCTCAAACTATAGATGATTGGATTCAACATCGGGATAACTGTGGTATAAAACAATGACACCATTTTGTCTGAGTCCATTGAATGGCTTGAGCTGGGTCGGAAGTACATAAAGATGACTGTCCCATAAAATATGAACACTGCTGTGAGATGGGAAGCACAGGTGGAGAAAGCTTTCTGGCGCCCATTAGCAGAATGAATCTTCAGGACAGTGATGAAGATGAACAAGTAAGAGAAAAAGATGATAAGAAATGGGAGGGATACATTTAATGAACCTATGATGAAGATGATTGATTCAGTGATGTGAATTTCAGAGCAAGAGAGAACCAAGAGAGGGGGAATATCACAGAAAAAGTGATGGACTACATTTGACCTGCAGAAGGAAAGGCTAAAAATACTTCCTATGAAGATGGAGGAGGAGAGAAATCCCCAGATGTAACCCCCACTAGCCATATATGCACCTATTTTTGATGTCATAATCGTGGTATAATGTAGGGGCCTACACACAGCGGCATGACGATCATAGGCCATGAAGGCTAACATGTAACTTTCAATGGCAGCAAAGCCCCCAAAAAAGAACAACTGAGTAGCACATCCATTATAAGAGATGACCATGTCCCCTGTGAGGAGCCCAGTCATCACCTTGGGAATAATGGTTGAGGAAAGACCAAAATCTACCAGAGATAGATTCCTGAGGAAAAAGTACATAGGAGTATGGAGGCAGGAGTCCCAGGAGATCAGAGCTACTATCCCCAGGTTCCCTACCAGGGTGATGAGATAGATTAGGGTGACCATTATGAAAAGAGGAATATAAAGTTCTGGGTCATCTGTTAATCCTGTAAAGATGAAGACATTCACTTCAGATGTGTTCTCCATAAATGTCATTTGAGAGTGATGTCATTATCCTGAAACAAAACAGAGTAACCATCACAAAAAATCAACAATTCATGATAAATTACTCCAAAACATAAATCATAATCATAGACATATCTTATTTGGATGGTAGAAATAGAGAATTAAGTGTCATAGAACATCTAGATAGCTGTTATCACAATTATACTAGGTACCTCAAATCATTCATCAAGTTTCTTAGAGAGAATAATATATTAATCTTTACCTTTTTATTCAAATGTATTTTATTTTCCAAATTACATGTAATAACAAATTTCAATGTACATTTACTAAAATTAAAAGATTCAAATTGTCTTCCTGCCCTCCATCCCCTTCCTGCAATTAGATCTGGGTTATGCATATGTTATCATGTGATACACACCTCCATATTGGTCATTGATGTGAGGGAAGAGTCATATAAAACCAACCCCCCTCAAAAGAAACCCAATATACTAATGTGAAAAATAGGATGCTTTGATCTGCATTCAACTCCTAACATTTATTTCTCTGGAGGCAGACAGCATTCTGTGTCACACATCCCTCTTAATTGTCCCAGATCATTCATTATATTACTGTGTAGCAAAGTTTTTCACAGTTGATCATCCCATAAGATTACTGTAACTGCATATAATGTTCTCCTGGTTCTGCTTATTTTTCCCTGTATCAGTTGATATACGTCTTTCCAGCTTTTTCTGAAATTCTCCTGATCATCATTTCTTATAATTCAATAATACTATATTACCAACATTTAATCTAATTTATTCAGCCATTCCCCAAATGATTGAAATTCCTTCAATTTCCAAATCTTTGCCAGCAAAAACAGAGCCATTAAATATGTTTTTCTATAAGTATGTCCTTTCCCCTTTTTCATGCTATTTTTGTTATACAGGCCCAGTAGTGATCAAAGGATATGCACAGTTTTATATCCCTTTAGACACACTTAAAAATTGTCCTCCAGAATGGTTGGACCAGTTCACAACTACAATAACAATGCACTAGTGTTCCAGTTTTGCCATATCACCTTTCCTTTAATATTGGTTAAAATTTGGTAAGTATATGGCAGTATATCTAAGCTGTTTTAATTTGCATTTACTAATCAAGAAAATGAGTCATCTGGATAATTTTGTTCATTAAAAGTCAGGCTTAGAGACAGGAGGTCCTAGGTTCAAATCTGGCCTCAGACACTTCCTAGCTATTGTTGTAAGGAATAGAGTATTTGAGTATATGAGGTAGGTCAGCAGGGAGATACAGATGCACAGAAACAATTCTAGAATGTGAGGGGGAAAGTCTTTCTCTGGTTTGACCTGGAGGGACTGGCTGATTTCACTTGGCTGTTTCTACCTTGTTTTTCCCATCTTACCTGCTTAAACCCTGGCTTGTTGTCATCTACTGAGCTTCCTGGTGTGGTCCTGAACTGCTCTGGGTCATTTGTCTGTAAGACTAGGTCTGCGGGTCCTTCTGGATCCAGGATCTCTACTGGGTCCTGTCTTGCCTAACTGCAAAGAAGAAGCACAATATATTCTGTTTTAGCCTCTTACCCTAATTCTTTATGGGTCTTCCTGCTTCAAATATGGTTCTTGTAAACAATATATTGTAAGATTCTGATTTTCAATTCACTCTATTTTATGCTTCTGTTTTATGGGTGATTTCATCCTTTTCATATTTACAGTTATGATTATCAATTGTGTATTCCTCTCAGTCCTATTTCCCCCCTTATTATCCTTTCTCTCTCCTTTCACCTTGTGTCTACACACAAATGCTTTACTTTTAAATACAACTCCTTACTTCCCGTCTTTTCTTTTATACCCCCTCCTCTTGTTCCCCACCTAATTCTTTGTAGGATAAGACAGGATTCTAAACCAGAATAAGTATGGTTATTATTGCCTCTGAGACAATTATAATGAGAATAATGGTTAAAAAATGCCTGTCACCACCCCCATTTTGCCCTCCAATTTAATAGTTTTTTGGACCTCTTTAGATGAGATAATTTGCTTCAATCCTCCTGTCCCTTCACTTTTCACTCACTGTAAAACACTTTTTCACCCTCTTCATTTTTTTCCCTTAAGATTTCAGCAAGGGCTCTGGATCTCCCCTTTTGGTTTGAACCAGCTGGGTGCCCTGCCAACAATCTTGTGCTGGAGTTTGGGGCTTATGTTTAGAATTGGGCTGGGGCTCAGAGTGTTATATAGGCCTGAACCAGCCAGGTACACCATTCACTGCCCTGTGCTAAGACTTAGATTCTCACTGCACGCTTGATTTGGGCCTTAGAACTTTAAGGGATGTGTGTGGAGTTTCACTGTCTTAGATTAGACAGGGTTTCATGTTCTCAGGGTTGAATTGGACCCACTTGAAGAACCTTGGAATAGTATATGAGGTTTGAGGGATGGGACTGGCTGTTGGCTTGTGCCAGTATTCCTTGGAGGAGCCTTGCTACAAGCTGTGTGGCCTTTCTGTGAGCTTTGCTCCCTTCACACCCCAGTGAGCCAGGCATTCTCTGCCTAATTTTCAGGATGTTTTCTACAAGAAAGTTGTTTCACTCGGAATTCTCATTGGTTCTGTCAATCCAGTATTCAATTAGAAGTGTTATTTTAAGTTTTGGGATAGGGCATCCCGAGGGTGGTTCAAGCTTTCTCTGTATGGGCTCTTCCATATTGACTGTGTAGCCTAATTACATTGTTTTCAATATCCATTTCAAGGAGAACAGGGCCTCTACTTTTTCTTTGTATTCTCTAGGTTTGGCACAATGCCTAGGATACCATAGTAGACAATAAATTTCACTCACTGATTGACCAGTGGTAGCCTTCCCTCTCTTAACGAAGCTAAGGTAGCCTTTGTGCAACAAAAAATCCAGAGTAATAACAGCCCAGAGTAAAAGCCATCAGAGCTTGGAAGGTCCTGCCATTCATCAGTCACTTGCACCTAGAATACTTAATTGATCTTTTCCACCATGAGACGCCAGAAAATGTTTTCATGGTAGTTCTAAGAAGGGCTGCCACTTTCTCTCTAGAACAAGTTTCACCTTGAAAATATTCTAGAAAACCAAATCAGAGAATCTCAAGTCAGGATGGTCAGAGCTGGTTAATTAGGAAGAATGAAAGTTGGAAAATAAAACATCCTTGTAGCATATCCAGGTCCCTCTCAAGGAAGATGAATTAAAATCTTTGACACACAAATAGAAATCTAGCTTCCAAGGTAACTTAAAAATTAATTGTGGTAAATTCACCTTTTGGAGTTAAATCTAAAAATAGATTGTAGCTTACAATTCTAGCTTCACTAAAAGGAAGAGCTAAGTATCTTCATTGTTACAATCAGGAGATAGCTAAATCCACTCTTCGCATAACATGTAGGCTTGAGGCAGAGGACTCAGAGAATATGGTTATGGAAAGGATACTTCCTTATTCCAGTGAAATAGAATAGGTAATAGCAGGATGTTGCAGTTTTTTTTCCTACTTAGAAAATAAAAAGATAATCTGGGAACCAGAGTAGAGGAACATTATAGAAATAAATGATACAGTTATCAGAATTTTGATGAGAGACTTCAATTATCTGGATATATGCCAGAATGTATTCTCTTTTTCTGTCTCCCTCATTCTAGCACTGTTTCTGTTTGTTTTTCTTTATTTCACTGTATCTCTTCATCACTGTCACTCCTTTCTGACTGCCTCTTTTTCATTTTGATTTTGCTGGTTTCTCTCTTTGTCTCTTTCTAACTGTCTATTTATTTGTCATCATCTGTATATCAATCTATGTATCTGGGCATCTCCTCAAATAATGGTTGTGGATTTCTTGATGATGAAGATATTATAATTCATCAGAAGTTGAAAAGTGAAGGAATAATATCAGGAAATTCCATTTTACACTGGATTCTCACAAGGGATAAGGAATTGTTGGGTAGGATCAAAGTAAATAGGAATGTTGGAGGAGTGAGGAGAAACTCATCAAATCATCCTAAAGTCTGTGATACATGAAGAAGGAAAAACTACCAATTGTCAGACATGCACATTAGGTTTGCATAGAGTCAATTCCCCACATGACAAAGGTAAAATAAAATAGGATTTTATGGCTTAATTCTATGGAGAGTTGCAATCAGAAAAGACAGAATGATCTCAACAATGAAATTTTGAGGATAAAAAAAGAAAAAAATTCAATTAGACAGACTTAGATATGAAAAAATGTCTGTAGCACCAAAGAAAAATGCATGTGATAGAGTATGAAAGCAAAAGGAGATCTTAACTTTTAGTAATATAATCAGAGGAGTGGTAGGGATGAAGTTGAGATGAGGGAAGCAAAGAAAGCTAAAGGAATAAAGGAGAGGATTAATTCATCTGTCCATTTGAGGAAACAATAGATAATCCAGTAAGGAAATGATCTGATTCTCAAGGTTGTTGCACTAAGTGCAAAGAACCACAGAGAAAATAGAGCCACTGGCTGGATTTTGCTTCTGTTTTCTGACAATGAGAATGATCTTTGGAATGACAATGAAACAATGACAGTTAATAGGTATTTGATACTGAAGCTAATGAAAACTAATCTTCATAAAAAAACAACCTCTGACACAGGTCTAATTACTCAAATTAATAAAGAGCTAAACCAATTATACAAAAAAAAATCAAGCCATTCTCCAATTGAAAAATGGGCAAGAAGCATGAATAGGCAATTTTCAGTTAAAGAAATCAAAACTATTAATAAGCACATGAAGAAGTGTTCTAAATCTCTTATAATCAGAGAGATGCAAATCAAAACAACTCTGAGGTATCACCTCACACCTAGCAGTTTGTCTAACATGATAGCAAAGGAAAGTAATGAATGCTGGAGGGGATGTGGCAAAGTAGGGACATTAATTCATTGCTGGTGGATTTATGAAAAGACTATCTGCCCTTTGATCCATCCATAGCACTCCTGGGTTTGTACCCCAAAGAGATAATAAGGAAAACGACTTGTACAAGAATATTCATAGCTGCACTCTTTGTGGTGGCAAAAATTGGAAAATGAGGGGATGCCCTTCAATTGGGGAATGGCTGAACAAATTGTGGTATCTGTTGGTGATGGAATAGTATTGTGCTCAAAGGAATAATAAACTGGAGGAATTCCATGTGAACTGAACAACCTCCAGGAAGTGATACAGAGCGAAAGGAGCAGAATCAGGAGAACAATGTACACAGAGACCAATACACTGTGCTACAATCGAATGCAATGGACTTCTCCATTAGTGGCAATGCAGTGATCCTGAACAATTTGGAGGGATCTATGAGAAAAAACACTATCCAAGCTCAGAGGAAAAACTGTGGGAGCAGAAACATAGAAGAAAAAAATACTTGATCACATGTGTCCAGGTGATATGGTTGGGGATGTAGACTCTAAATAATCACCCTAGTACAAACATCAACAACATAGGAATAAGTTTCGATCCAGGACACTCATAATAAACATTGGAATTGCAGTGGGAAGGTAGGGAAGGAATATGATTTTTGAAACCAAGGAATAATATTCTAAATTGACTAAATAAATTAATTAGTTAAAAAAATAAAAATAGAAAGTTAAAAATTGTTTCTTTTTGTAATTGAAAAAATAAAAGTTAATTAAAACAATAATGCAAACTAGTAGATATATTGATTAAGAGAAGTAAAGGAACATTTACATAGCATGAATTATGTAGCAAGTGCCATACCAGACATTTTGAGATGATATGACTTGATTCCCATGATGATCCTGAGATATATTAAGGACTATTATTAAACAAATACATTTAAAAGTTGAGGAAACTAAGGCAAACAAAGATTAAGTGACTTTCCCAGGGTTACATCATGTCTGAGGATGAGTTTCAACATGGGGCTTCTTAATTCTGTTCACACAGCTCTATCCCATGTACCAGAGGAGCCTCTTTAAATTTCACAAAGTATTTTAAATACATTGGATCATTTGTTCTCCAACACAACTTTGGGACCTATGTGGCTAGAAAGAAAAGGAATTTGACTTCATATTGACCTGACATAAACAATAACCAGAAACAAAATATGATCTTTAATACTCAGCACTTGGACCAAAGTGTTCAGTTGTACGTTCTCCACATTTAAAAGGACATTGATTGGCTAGAGAATTTCAAAATGGCAAAAGGCTTTGAAATCTCACTTTTTGGAATTGCTGGAAGAAACTGAGTTTGCTTAGCCTAGAAAAGAGAAAATCTGGGTGTCAGGGCAGGGGTAGAGATATTTTCAAATATTTGAGGATTTTTATGTAGTGGAAGGATATGACTTGCTCTACTTGTACTCAAAGATACTCAAAGATAAGAATGATGGGCAGAAGGTAGACATTAAGAAGAAACAAATTTAGGTTTGATGTAAGGAAAACATTCCAAAATAGCAATATTCAGAAGTAGAAAGAATGTCCTGAATTAAAATTCTACCTCAGAATCTGATAAATAATATATATATATATACATATATATGTAAAAGTCATTTAAGTCAATCAACCTCAAGCTATTTATCTATTAAAATGAGGACAATAATAATAGTATTCATCTCACATAATTCTCAGGAGATTCAAATGAGAAGAGTGATGGAAAGCTTTTGCAAATATTTAAGTCCTATATAAATGTGAGTTGTTAGCATTTATAACAAGGAGTATGTCTCACCTAAACTTGGTTATCAACTCCCTCTCTCACAAATTTAATGCAGTGCTGTGCTCACAATATATCCATTGCTGACATTATTTAATTAAGTCTTCATTAGGACTGCAAAGTAAACCATTACTGAAAATATTCCTTCAGTTACTGAAGGATGCTGAACTTGAAAATCTTCAGGTGTTGTTTCTAGAGTTTTTAGATGTTGGAAAACAAGTTACAGACATGATCTTATTGGAGACTTAAAATAGCCCTATGAGATGTGTACAGAATTATCATCATGCATATTTTAAAGGAAGTGGAAAAAGTCAACTGACTTACCAGTAGGGATATGGTGGATGAGATAGAGTTTTTTTTTTCCCCAATTCTTCCTGTCTCCAGGTCTAGAAATGTTTTACCTATGCCATGTTGCTATCTATATAAGCACTGCTGTCTTAGACTGGGTATCATAGAACCTACCTGGGTTGATATGGAGAAAGGTGGCTAGGACTCCAAAGAGGAGAGTTAGCAAAGAACCTTATATTCAGGGTTTGACCCTGAAATTCCAACCTGAGGAAGCAAGTGATTACATTAGAGAAACATCTCCCTGGTCTCAGGGACAAAGAAGTCAAAAATTTCTAGTGGCAAAGTCACAGCTGGCCATTGCTGTGGCATGAATGACAATCTAGTTAAGGATATCCACTTCTGTCCTCCATTCTATTCAGCCTCAAGAAACACAAAAGAAACCAGATGAGTGAGTAAATGACTAACTGAATTGGACCCACAATCCGGTAGCACTGAATGGAACACTAAAATGGAATATTTCAATGTCAAGATATAAAGTTAGGGCTGAAACAGGAACTTTATCCAGATCTGGGAGACCTGAATCTCTGAGGAATTATGGGTCCCTTGGAGATACAAGGGATGCCAACTCAAGAACAAAACAAGCGATTAAATTGTTCTCTGACCATTGAGGGGAAAGTATGAATACACACAGAAAATTTTCTCATGGGTAATTTGTCATTCTAAGTTTGTTGTTAGGTGGCTATTCACTAAAAGTTGATTCTACTCCACTGAGGTACGTGACATGGACAAAGTCATTGAACACCTCCAATTCTCAGTTAATTTTTGAAATGGGTATGATCATCTCAGATCTGAATACAACCAGATTTTGGGTAACAGGAAATGTGATACTGACAATGAAAAAAAAGTGAAGTAGTGCAAAGATATCCACAAGGAAGGCTAGGGAAAAGATCACTGAATTTGGTGGTAGAAGGTTTGGGGTGGAATTAGAGGTTACTGTGAAACTTTAGGCAAGTAAATTATCCTGAAAAGAGCCTGATTTCCTCATTTGTGAAATATAAATAAGTATATTTGCAAACATGCACTAATTCTCCATTATGAGGATATTCATTTATAAATTATAAATTATGTTCTCATTATTATTAATATTCAGACTATTCCTTTTCATAATCTACTCAGATTTGCCAGTTTACCTGTTTGCCATGACCTCCATCTAATCATGCAGATTCTGAGCTTCAAGGATACTTGCCCTCAAAGTTCTATTTTATTTGTAATGGAGAAGAACACTGACTAGATTTAAGTAGAGCCTTTGACATATTTCCTACTCCTGATCTTGAGCACGAAATGTAATGAAAGACAGGGAAAATCACAATGTGACAGAATCAGAATTTGTTGAAGAGTTAAAACGAAGGAGTAAATCATGGCTCACTGTCAAGTTATGAAAGTCTATCCTAAGCTCCTATCTGTTAGATCTCCTCCTTGCTGCAAACTCCCTTGTATTTATTCTTCATATATATTTATGTTGATTTATTTATATATAATATTCATTATACAATTTTATGTTTAGTTTCACCAAGTATAATTTGGTTCCTCATGGACAGATAAAATATTTCTTTGTCTTACCACACTTAGAATGGGGCCTTACTCAAGATAGTGGCTTTGTAAATTATGGTGAAATTGAATTAATTAATCATTTACTTGGACAAACAAATATTCTCACACTAATCAAATTATGACATTAAAAAAAAGCTTGGAGGGATGACAAACTTACTGTGTGGTCCATTTAAGATTCAAAAATATCTCAATAGGTTAGAAGTTTCAGTTAAATCTCAGAAGATGAAATTTAGAATGAAAAACATGCAAACTTTTCTAATTGGGTTACCTGTATCATGATGTATACTGCGTCAGAAATTGTAGATCATAATCTAGTGTCACACAGAACCAGTTCATGGTATTTTTATGTGTTTATGTATGTTTCTGCAGGTTAATGCATGTGTGTGGTCACTTAAGAAATATAATGATAACTTTTGCTGGAAATACTCATTAGAAAATTTAGGTTATTCAATTAGAAGTATAAAATACAAAATTTTAATTCATTTTTTAATTTTAATACCCTAATTATTAAGTTATAAACTCCAATTAGTTATTAAAAGTATATTATCTGGGAAATCATGAAAGAGTTAAAAGAAGTAATCCAGCAAGAACTTAAATTTTTCTCATTATCTGCCAAATTACATAATAATTTTTTCTGTTCTACTCATTTTATTGAATAGAATTATTTGAATAAATTCAGTCATAAGCTAAAATATATATTTAAGTGATATATACATGTTTATTTTATATATATATATATATATATATATATACTTATTTACAAGGAAAATTTAATTCTACATTTTAAAATGTATTTGACTGAACACCATCTTAAACATAGAAAAATATCAAGTTTGGGCCTGTATTTTGATTTAAAACAAGAATAAAATGAAATTTTGGTCACATAGTTGTCCTTGATAATAGAAAAGGACCAACATGATATTGTTGTTACATCCTTTGACTAGTGCATGAATTAGGTTTTAGTGAGGCACAATTCTATAGTCTTCTACCTTATTCTCTCTTCCAAAGTTATCCAAGCCTAAAGGAGGAGAGAAGTCCTGAAAAAGCCTTGGCAAGCCCACCAAACAGAGGTACTAGTCTTCCGTGAACATCCATATATTATCTTTGCTCATAAAAATATGAGATAGAAAATGGTAGGACAATCATAATTTATTTGTTGAAAAGAGGAATTATTCATTTCTAAATTTAGCTTCCTAACCAATCACTCAAAATAAATGAACTATTTGCTTTGTCTACTAGGTAATGATTATTAAGTCAACAAGATTTAAAAACTCTAACTATGTGCCAAGCACTGTTCTATGTGCTGAGAATACAAAAAGATGAAAAAGAGAGTCCTCACCTAGAAGATAGGGAAAAGGAATAAGAAATGTACTTAAAGTTCAATCTCAAATATTGCTTTCCTTTTACCAATATTTAGATATAGCCTAAGCTCGATAAGGGAAAAAAATGTCTTCAGGTATTACTATTTTCTTAAAGGCAGAGTCTAGACACACTGCAAGGGGCATTTAACCTGGAGTCAGGAATATCTCATTTCAATTCCGTTCTCAGAGACTATCTGTGTAGCCTTTGGCAAATCATTTCACTTCCATTTGCTTCAACTTTAAAATGATGTTAATAATAGTACCTATGATCCATAACATCCTCTTGATGTTATGAGGATCAAATGTCCTAGTTTTTGTAACACACTTAGCCTAGTGCCTGGCATATACTAGGTGTTATATAACTGGCTGTACACTCAAAGAAATTCTATGGAATGACTGACCAGTGTTCCCCAATAGATCATTTGAAAATGTGCCAGTGGAAAAACAATAACATTTGAAGATGATGGTTGTAGATAAGAAATTTGCAACTTTTGGAAGTTTCAAAATTGGAAAAATACTGAAACAAGAAGCAATATAAAGTTTCTCTCAGTGAAAAATTTGAAAAGGACTAATAATGGTTTCAAGAAGGCTTGTAATGAGAATGTCCCATGAGTCTGCTCTCCAAAAAACCTGATATTTTGTCTGAATGAACAACAGGAAACTTCACACTATCTCCATAATATAATGTCACAGGATTTCTCAGATTCTTAAGCATGATTCCATGGTGATAGCAGAAAACAGGGGAGCTATTCTAGAGTACTGTTTAGAATAGATAGATGATAATGCATCTGCTTGTGACCATAAATTAAGAATTCATTTGCATTCAAATATAGAATCCTTGTGGCAACTTGGGAACAATTTGAGAAGATGAAAAAATTAAAGACCCCCTCACTCTTATCATAAGCAGTGCAATATTTTTATGTAATATTTATACAAACCCTGAAATTACTATTGAAATGATTATGACAATATCCAACTGCTGCAGAGAAAATAAAGCTAAATTGCTTCAATCATATGCATGCTTGTTGTCATAGAAGAAAAGATTTGTAATTTAATTAATATATTATTTACTGCTTATGGAAAGAATAACATTTGGTTGGCACTAATTCCTTGAAGTAGTACTGTAAACTCCCAAAGAGTTTGTGAAGTATTAAATGGGAAACACTGCACTAAACCATTCTAACTCTAAAATGTGTAACTATTCTGGCTCCTTCACAAAAGAGGTACTTGTTATTTTAACCAAAATTCTTAAGAAAAAATGGTGGTCATCCTCTCCCTTATCAACACTTCAATAATATTGTTTTCCTCAGTATTTCTAAAGTGGGAAATTTAAGTCATTACCTTGTTAATGTTCACCAAATAATTGGATGGATGGAGTCTTTTTCAAATTCAAAAGGAGATGGATCCTTTCTGACAAATTAAAAGAAATTGTTCCAAAGTGTGGACCTTCTGTTCAAATAGATTCTGATTGTGGCTCTCATCATACAGATACTAACCTGTCTATAGTTTATGCCAGTTTGGGAATTAAACCAAGGTTTCATATCCCTTAATATCCTCAGTCTTCATGAAAGAAAGTGAGTATGAATAAAGCGTTAAAGAGATTGGAAAACTGTGCAAAAAAAAAAAATCAATGTTTTGCCTTTGGCTTTTTTTTTATTTGATGAGCAGCCCTAATGGAGACTGTTATACATCCCCTTATGAAATGTTTGGTCATCTTCCTTTTAAATTAAAAAAAATCTTTTTCACCAGCATATACCTCCATTTGGAAGTGGATTTGGCTATAACCACATGCATAAGGGAATCACAAAGCAGGCTTAAAGAATTATAATGAATCAGAGTAATGGTACAGAGTAGGCCTATAGATTTCTCATTGCATAATTTCAAACCAGGTTATTACATTTACATTAAGAATTTTCAACATCCCAGTGGATTGCAGCCTGCTTGGGAAAGCTCTTTCCAAGTTTTCCTGATCACTCCATTAATTAATTTTAGTCAAAAAGATTGCTGGATTCATTATTCTCAAGTGAAACCTGAATCTTTGTCCACTCATAATGATATCCTACTATGTTCCTGAAGATCAGTGGTACTCTGGAAATCTTCATTCTATTTAGTCTCCCTTCTGCCTGAATAGGACAACAGAATAGACCTTACATTAGAGGATTCAATTTCCCATTACTGAGTCCTATGGTATACAAGATTTCTTTGTGGAGGATATTCACCTTACCAGTGATGAGTGGCATGTTACAGAGGTCCTTTGCCTGAATAGGACAACATCCTATTGCAAAGTGAAGGTTTAGTAGGTTATAAGAAGTTATAGGAATGTCAACTAAAATGAGACTACAGAGAAAACAGCTAAATACATTGTATTCAGATTACTTAATAAACTTATAAATATAGCTACTACATTTTATTTCTGTCTAGTCAATCATTACCCTTCATTATTCCCTTCATTGGCTAAATATTGGTTGATTCCAATATATGGGGTCTTATTTTTTCAAAGGAGAAAAAAGAATACATCAATAAAACCACTGTAGATTATTGAAACCTCTTCCTTAATGAAAGTTTTAACCAAATTATATCAGAGCTCATTAATCTAACCACTGAAATATCTGAATGTATTCTGAATGCCTCACTGCAGTGAACCATTCATGACCTCATGGAATAGAGTTCCTTTTCCCATGTGTTTGTGACATACCATTCCTGCTGAGTACGCCAAAACATAGATCTCAGTTCAAGGCTGCATAAACAGTTCCAAGAAATCCTGAGAATGGGTTAACTCCCCTGTTCACATTCTGGGGAGGATTGGGAATGATAGATTGTGTCTCTCAAGAAGAGCTTTAAATCTGGTGTTCTGCTTACAATAAACGTTCATTATCCTTTCTGTGATAATGTTCCAGTCTTGCTTTCTTGCGACTCTGTAGCTATTCTCTGACAGCTCTAAGCTGTCCCATATTGTGACTCTGTAGATGTCCCTGACACCTCACTATATTTCCTGGATCTTTTATGAGGACCATAACCCACAGTCCTATTATAAACAAATTTTTCACCCTTATTTTCTATTAGAATGCTTGCATGTCTTTTTGGCTTCTCATTACGCATCTAGTAATAACTGTAGTCTTCTTCTGTTATCTGAGGTGTTCATATTTGTCTCTGTGGAATAAAAAAATACATAACACCCAAGACAGAAAAGCAGTCTATGGGATAGCCTTCACTGAATCTATTGAGCTTAATGATTATGTTAGAAAGTGTTTCTATATTGAACATTTGTAATTTTGCTCATTTTTCATTTTAGCTAACTTGGGTATGATACTGTCTCAGAATTGTTTTGGTCTATATTTCTCTGATGAAATGATTTAGACCACTTTTTTAATAATTCTACATATGACTTTGATTTCTTCATCCAAAAATTATTTGTTTACATCTTTTGTACATTTATCAATTGGAAGATGGCTATCTTTCTGGTGGTAATGGATTGGAAATTGAGGGGATATCAATGAATTGATGTGCAAAATTTGTTTTGCAAAAACTTGCAAAAATGCACATTTTTCATAACTTTAATATTCTCTCTTGGCAATAGTAATTGTAACATTCCTGAACAGCAGAGCCTATAGTGTTGATTGAAGAGAATCATGTGACTACCTTGTGTTGTATTCACAACAATAAAAAGTAATAATAAATAAGTGCATGATAAAAAAAAAAACATTTATTAGGTCCTACCATATGCAAAGTACTGTGACAAATTCTGGGGTTGAACATTGAAAAAAAAACATCCCCTCCCTCAAGGGCTAAGATTGAATCAAGAAAAAGACATTGGACTTTTTGGATGCAAATGTCATATAATGGACTAGACTGCTTTACTAGAGCGCATGGTGATACATATTCTTTAGTATCATTTTCATTTATATTAATAAGCTTTTTTTCATTTCATTGATTAAAAAACATATCACTTTCTAATTGTCAACAATTTGAAAGTGGTCAATATCTTTGGTAGCATGAATGTTTTTTCATCAGGTCTTCAGTAGTACTAGTTACAGAGAAGGTAAGGAGTACAGAATCTGGATAAACAGTTACCATATTGCATCTCCAGAAGAGCTACTCCCCCTGGATAATGGCTTCAAGGGATGTTCTGAAAGCAGGGTAGATAGCCTCAGGGTTTCCACTATTCCTATGTCCCTTAATTCCTTTCAGCGATAATTGTTTTGTCATTAGTCCTGGTGCTGAGGGAAATAGTTTCTCATTCTCCCAGAGAGCACTCATGTTCCAGGGATGCTGTGAGAATCAAATGAGTTAATGTTTATAAAGTACACAGCAAAGTGCCTGGCACAAAGTAGGTGCCATGTAAATATGAGTTGTTGTTCTTATTATTTATTAATAGTAGTTGGTAGTTCTTTTCTCCACATGAGCTACGTTTTGCAATTATGATGGCAAATAGTAGCCATCTCCAAGAGTTTCTAAGATCTGATGGTGTTGAAGATAGTGATTATGGTGATTTGATATATCTGCTATCTGCTGCCTTCTTTCTCTTCATTAAGTGACCTTATTGCTTCAGCTAGGCTAACATCCTATCTTTATAGTGGCAGCTGGTCAGGAAATTTGTTTTGATGGTGCATAATTCGGATCTTATCCACAAAAATTATGCTCCTAAATATTGACCACAGAACCTAAGGTCATTATGAGGGAATAATTCTTATATTTCTCCTAATTTAGGTCTCCAGCTCATATAAAATAATGGAACTTGACAAATAGTGGAAAGCCTTTATCTCTTCCCACAGAAAAATCAAAATATGTTAAAGAAAAATTCACAGGAATCCATATTCAAACACAGAAACATGTGAAGTACCTAAAGAACCTATTAGTTAAAATTGAATTTCTATTGAGGTTGGCATCAGGATGCTACACTGATATTACAATGAAAGACCTCTTTCTACCCCATTAGCTTTCAAATTTATTTCCAGCCATTAAGGATGAGTTTGTAATTTATATTCATTCCTAAATGTTAGCCTTACTGTAGGAGTGTTTTGGATCCAGCTTTAACTGGCTCAATAAGAGATAATTAGATATTGTATGTGAGTGTAAAAAGTGTAGAAATCAGTAATGCTATGAGTCAAGAAATAATTGTTTTGTTGATCAAACTTTGCATAGCATTAGAAAATATAATAATGAGGCTTAATATTTAAACTGTTGTCATATATTTTTTTCTGAAGAGCTTGTTATTAAGCATTTAGAATCACAGCTGTGGTTGAGGGGGGTAATATTACAATTTCCAAACAACTTAGTGACTTTGCTCTTCAAGTACTATACCATTCAAAAGTTAAGTAGCTTCTCATCCTCCTTTAAAAGAATAATGGCTAGAATTTCTATAGCATGAGTTGTGTACAATACATGTTTAGAGGCATCTAGATGTATACATCTCTGTGTGTGTGTGTGTGTGTGTGTGTGTGTGTGTGTGTGCGTGTGTGTGTGTACACAGATATGATTCATTCCATAAAGCAATATTATGAATCTCTCTTAAGGCCCTTTAAACATTAGGAAACTGAGGCTCAGATTTTAAGTGACTTGATTAAGGTTATTGTAATTCATTTTTTATTTCTTTTTAATACTTCAGGAACTCATGAGAAGTTTTCTGGGCAAAGAAACTGGACTGGTTTGGTATATCCATCTCTACCTGTTTTTTCAGAAGAAGATGTTGAGGAAAATAAGGTTAAGTGACTTGTTTGGATCATAAAACTATTAAGTGTCTGTGGCCAGATTTGAATTCAGATATTCCTGATTCCAGATCCATTGTTCTATCCCTTGTGTTGCCTAACTTCTTTAGGTTACACAGTGTGGCCCTATGGTGACACAATATAAAAGTGTCTGACAGAATGTAAATAATATATTTTCTATTCCATGTGTATGACATTTGCTCCTACATGATGCTACTTGTGGGAAAATATGGATTACACTTCTGTGTGAATAAGAAAAATAGACTTATTGGAGAATGGATCACAAAGGAAAGAAGTTGTAGGTTTATTTTTTTCTCCAGTTAAAAAGCATAATCAAATTGAAGGCATTGTCTTCTTATAGCTTTTCTGAAAGCATTCTTAACTTCTTTGTTTCTTAGACTATAGATGAGAGGATTCAACATAGGGATAACCATGGTGTAGAATACTGACACCATTTTGTCAGAGTCCATTGAATAGCTTGAGCTGGGTTGAAAGTACATGAAAGTGCACGTCCCATAAAATATGAACACTGCAGTGAGATGGGAAGCACAGGTGGAAAAAGCTTTTTGACGCCCATTAGCAGAACGGATCTTCAGGATTGTGATGAATATTAATAAATAAGAGAAAATATAACGAGAAATGAGAAGGATCCATTTAATGATCCTAAAATAAAGATTATTGATTCAGTGATGTGAATTTCAGAGCAAGAGAGAACCAAGAGAGGGGGAATATCACAGAAAAAGTGATGGACTATATTGGACCTGCAGAAGGAAAGACTAAAAATATTTCCTATGATGATGGAGGAAGTAAGAAAGCCACAGATGTGACCCCCACTGGCCATATATACATACATTTTTGAAGTCATAGTAGTGGCATAATGTAGGGGTCTACACACAGCTGCATGGCGATCATAGGCCATGAAGGCTAAAAGAAAACTTTCAATACCAGCAAAAGCCACAAAGAAGAACAACTGAGTAGCACATCCATTATAAGAGATGACCATGTCCCCTGTGAGGAGCCCAGTCATCACCTTGGGAATAATAGTTGAGGAAAGTCCAAAATCTACCAGAGATAGATTCCTGAGGAAAAAGTACATAGGAGTATGGAGGCAGGAATCATGGGAAATCAGAGCTACCATTCCCAGGTTCCCTACCAGGGTGATGAGATAGATGAGGCTGACTATTATGAACAGAGAACCCTGAAACACTGGGGTCTCTGTTAATCCTAAAAGGATGAATGAATTCACCTTGGATCTGTTCTCCATATTGTCATTTCAGAGTGATGTTATTCTGAAAGGAAAAGGAGTAACCATCAGAACTATTAACATTTCATGTTGAATTACTCCAAGACATAAAACATAGTCATAAAAATATCTAATGTTAAAGATAGAAATGGAGAATAAAGTGACTGAGAGTATTTAGGTAGTTGTCAAAGCAATTACTCCAGTTATTCCAAATTAACTCATCAAGTTTCTCAGAGGGAGTACTTCATGTACTCTCTCTTTTCATGTACTCTTCAACTTTTTTCTCAGAAATATTTAATTTTCTGAATTACAGTAGTAATAATTTTCAATGTACATTTACTAAAATAAAAAAGCCAAATTGGCTTCCTCCCTTCCCCACTCTCAGAGATGGTAAGCAATTTGATTTGGGTTATATACATATATGTTTTCATGCAAAACAGTTTTCCATATTAGTCATTGTTTAAAAAAACTCATATAAAACCCATTCTCTAGAATAAAACAATAATGTGAAAAATAGTATGTTTTGATCTATATGAACCTCTAACTGTTCTTTTTCTGGAGGTGGATAGCATTCTTTGTCATGTATCTCTCAGAATTTTCCCATATGATGATATTGCTGAGCATAGCAAAGTCTTACAACTCAATAGTACCACATTGCCAACATATGACACAATTTGTTCAGCCATTCCCCAAATGATGGACAACCCTTTAATTTCCAATTCTTTGCCACCCAAAACAGAGCTGCTTTAAATATATTTCTACAAGTAGCTCCTTTACCTTTTTATGATCTTTTTTTTATATAGACCCAGTAGTGATCAATGGGCATGTACAGTTTTATAGACCTTTGGGCTTAGTTACAAATTGTCCTCCTGAATGGTTGGATCAGTTCACAACTCCTCTAAGAATGTATTAGAGTCTCAGTTTTGCCACATCCTTTTCAACATTTATCACTTTTTCACTATTTTGTTATTTGACACACCCATATAAAATTTTGTTTACTTTATTTTCAAATTAATTTTTATTTGTGTTTTATAGGATCTTAATGATTATAATTTTATTGTTTTATCATATGAAAAGGACACATTTTTTCATTTTAGATTTTTTTTGCATTTTATGCTCTAATATATGGTTTCCCTCCTACTTCTTTGAAGGTGTATCAAGTAAATTCATTCCCTCCCCCTCCTCAGTAACTTGACCTGTATGCAAGGTTTGCACCCATGTACATGTTGTACATCAATAAAAGTGAAGGCCTTGGTCTTGAGGGGAGGGAGAAGTGAGACAAGAATGAAGAAGGAAGAAGTTGGAACAGAGAAGGTAGGTGAAGGGAAACAAGCCAGGCAACACATGGTCAGGTTATTTAAAGGAAGGATTACCTATGCTTTCTAATAAACTTCATATAATATATATGTGGGTAGAAATATTATTTCAATTCCTACAAAGGGTCAGGTAGGATTCTATATCAAAATAAGTATTGTTGTTACTTGTACTGAGCCAATCACAATGAGAGTAAAGTTTAAACATTGCCTGTCATCACCCTCATATTGCCCTCCATTGTAATATTTTTGCACCTCTTTAAAGAACATAATTTACCCACTCCTCCACTCCCTTTTCCACTCAGATTAATACATTTTTCACCACTATAATTTTTGCATATTGTGTCATCCTAGTCAGCTTACTTCCATTTCCTTTGTCTATGCATTTTCTTTCCAACTGCTCTAATACTGATAGAAAAAATTTAGGGTTACAGATACAATCTTTCCACTTAGGACTATAAATATTTTGACCTTATTGAATCTATTAATTTTTTTTCTTTCTTATTTACCTGTTTATGCTTCTCTTTAGTTTTCTATTTGAATATCAAACTTTCTGTTTAGGTCTGGACTTTTCATCAGGAATCTTTAGAAATCCTCTATTTTATTAAATGACCATTTTCTCCTGAAAGAATATACTCAGTTTTGCTGGATGGGTGATTTAAGTTTGTAAATCTATTTCTTTTGCCTTCTAGAATATTATATTTCCAGACTTTATATACATTTTATATACATATATATGTATATACATGTATATACAAGTATATACCTATACTTTATATACATTAATGTTGAAGCTGTTAAGTCCTATGTAGTCCTGAGTATAATTCCATGGTATTTGAATTGTTCCTATCATCTGCCTGCAGGATTTCATGGACTCAAACATGGCTTGGGCCCACTTTTAGAACTTGGAACAATATATGTGTGTTGGGGGAAATTTGCTGTTGCCTTGGCACTATTCATTGGGGTAGCCTGTCTATAGGCTGTACAGCCTTTCTCTGGTCTTTGCTCCCCTCACAAGCCTGTGGCCCTGACCCACTCTGGCTACTTTTCAAGTTGTTTTCTACGGGAAAATTGCTTCACTCCATTTATTATTGGTTCTTTGTATCCAGTATTCATTTTGGAGTATTACTTTAAGGTTTGTGAGAAAAGGTCCCCAGACTTGCTCATACTGTTTCATTTTGAACTCTTCTATCTTGATTCAGTCCATGGAACTACCTTCACTTTAGTTTTCTTTTATTGTACTCCCCCTTATAATACCCAAAGTGGAATTAGTCACTTCAGGAAAGGGAAATGCATTTTGCCAGTGAAAATCATCACAACAACGAGTTTCACGTAGGTCAGAGTTGAACAGCTAAACCTTTTCTTATGAACAAGCTTCACTTGAATGAAGAATAAATTTAAAAAAATAAAGGAGAAAATCAAGGATTTAAATATGAAGAAAATTAAGAGACTCAGTGAACTGAGGAGATAATCACAGAAAGTTGGCTGAGATTTCATTGGGATCCTACTTAGTCCTAGAATTATTGGAGCTTTAAGATGTGTTCAGGTAATTGAAGTCACTAGATCATGAAGAAGAACAGCCACTAGTGGATAATAGTTACATAGTTTTGTGAATTTTTTTCCCAAAGGACCACTGTTATATCACCCAATAAATGTAGGATTTCTAAATTTATTTTCCTCACATAGCCTGTTCTTTTTTCAATATTCTATCCAGCCACTGTGCAAGCAGAAGGCAGTCACAGAAAAGGAACATTTTGTCCTTTCATTCAGTATAAGGTCTTCTGGTTCCCTGGGAATTCATCAATGTTTCTTTTTACCTCCTTGAAGCTAGGACCCCAGCCCCAGAAAGGCTTCTTGATCCATCTCAATTCCAGTAATTCCCCTCTATTGATTATCTCAAATTTAACCTGGATAGAGCTTGTTTATACATTTATTTGCATTTGCCTTAAGATTTTGATTTCCTAGGGAGTAGGGGCTCTATTTAAATTTATTTTTTACATTCACTAGTCTTGGCCTATTGCCAGGCATATATTGGACAATTCACAAATGGTACTCACCTATTGACCAGTGGTAGTGGTAACTAAGTTAAGGTGTCCTTTGTATATAAGACAAATCCATTTTCCATCCCACGCCTGAGTATAAGACATTATAGTTTGGAAGGTCCTCCAAAAGTTATTCATTAGTCACTTATATGTAGAATACCTCTTTTAACTTCACTACCATGAAATATTAGAACAGGTTTTCCTAATAGTTCTAAGTAGAACTGTCACATGCTATCTAAAACTAGTTATATCTTGAAAATATAGAAAATTAAATCAGAGAATCTCAAGTCAGGATGGTTTCTCAGAAGTTGTCTACCTCAAATTACAGTTGGCCAGGAGCCATATTTTATTATTTCTTGTTGATTTCCTTATGATGATGTAATTTTGATCCATTAGAAGTTCAAAAGAGAAGGAATAATATATGGAAATTCCATTTTGTATTTGATTCTAACAAGGGATGAGGAATTGTTGAGTAGGATCAAAATAAATTTGATTTAGGGTTAAGGTAACTCTAACCCTCACCCTAACCCTCACCCAGCTCTAGTAATGTTGGAGGAATGAGAGGAAATTTGTTAAGTTATCCTAAAGTTTGAAATAGATAAAGAAAGAAAAACTAGCAATTGTTAAGACATTCACATTAGGTTTGGGTACTCAAATCCCCACATGCCAGAGGTAAAATAAAATACAATTTTTTGACTAATTCTATGGGGTGTTCAAACACAAAAGTACCAAATAATGTCAAGAATGAAATTTTGGAGGCAAAAAATCAATTAGGCAGACTTAGATATGAAAAGAAAATCAGCAATAACCCAAAATAGCATGTGACAAAAGATGAGTGAAAAAGGAGATCTTACTTTCTAGAAATATAATAAGAGGTGTGATAGAGCTCAAGATCAGGTGAGGGGACCATAGAAAGCTAAAGATAAGAAAAGAAGGGGAGTGATGAGCTGGTCTTTTAAGGAAACAAAAGATACTCTACTAAGGAAATCATCTGAATCTCAAAGTTGGTGAAAAAGGTGAAAAGAATGAGAGAAAATAGATTCATTGACTTTGGATTTTGCTTCTATTTTCTGACAAGGACAATGATCTTTGCATTTATAATGAAACAGTGACAGTTAATAGGGAGTTTATACCAAAGATTATGAAAATTAGAATCTATTTTGGTGAAGAGAAGTAAAGGAATATTTCTATAGTATCAGTTATGTGACAAGTATCATACTAGGCACTTTATTAACATGATCTTACTTGATTCTCACAATGACCCTGAGATATAAGTGCTATTATTAAATAGATTTTAAAGTTGAGGAAACAAAGGCAAACACAGATTAAATGACTCTTCAAGGATCACCTCATATATATCTGAAGATGAGTTTCAATTTGGGACTTCTTAATTCTATTCACCCAGCTCTATCCAACATACAAGAGCTGCCTCTTTAAATTTCACAAAGTACTTTAAATACATTGGTTCCCCACCATGACTTTGTGACCTATATGGCTAAAGAGAAAAGTAATTTGACCTTATATTGAAAAAAGAACCTTAACCAGGCACACAGATGTGGTCCTTCATAGTCAACACGAGGCAATGTGTTCAGTTTTCTGTTTTCCACATTGGGAAGGTCATTGGCTAGAAAATTTCAAAATGGAGAATTATTTTTTAATCTTACTATTTAGAATTAATGGAATAAACTGTGGGTATTTAACCTAGTAAAGATCAAATATGGGTGTCAGGACAAGAGTTGATATTCAAGTTATTTTCAGGTATCTGAAGGATTGTAATATGATGTAAAGTTATGACTTGTCCTACTTGTATTCAAAGGTAAAACCCCAAGGGAAAAGGTAAACATTAAGAAGAAACAAGATTAAGTTTGATATAGGGAAATCATTTTAGAAATAATAATATTTAGAAATAGAAGGATCATGAGAAAGAATGCTATCCACATCCAGAGAAAGAACTGTGGGAACAGAAACTCAGAAGAAAATCATAGCATTGATCATGTAGCTCAATATGGATATGATTTCGGTTTTTATGTTGAAAGATCACTCCACTGCAAATATGCATGAAACAAAAATAGGCTTTGAACAATGATACATATATAACCCAATGCCTGTCAGCCCCATGAGTCTTCCTGGATTTAAATCACACTTCAGATCCTTATTAATAATATATCTATGGAAAATTCACTTAAATCAATCAACCTAAAGTTATTCATCTATAAAAGGGAGGTTAATAATATTAATAATCTTACACAGTTCTCAGGATATTCAGATGAGAAGAGAGAAAACTTGCACAGTAAATCATCGTTCAAATGGCTCCTTCAGTTACTGAAGGATGAGGAACTTTAAAATGTGTAGGAGATATTTATAGATCATTTGTATAACAATATACACGCAGAATTTTATGGGAGCCATAAAACAACTCTAAGAGATGTGTACCACAAATATTTGCATATTTTCAATACGAGGAAATGTAAGAAGCTAATTGACTTACCAGTGGGAAAATGGTGGATTAGATAGAGAAGTTTTTTTTTCTTTTTTTTTCTAATTCTTCCTGCTTCCAGGTCTAAATATGTTTCCACTATGCTTTGTTTTTGTCTACATAAGCTCTATATTCTAAGACTGGGTATCCCTAAAACCTACCTGATTTTCTATGGAGTAAGTTGGCTAGAACACCAAAGAAGAGTGTTAGTCAAGAATTTTAAATTCAAGGTTTTACCCTTAAATTCCAAGCTAAGGAACCACATGACTGCATTATAGAAACATCTCCATAGTCACTTGGACAAAGTGGTCAAAAGTTCCTAGTGTCAGAGTGGTCACTCCTGTCCATTGCCATGGCATGAATGACAATATGGTTGGGGATGCCCACTCCTATCATCCATTCAACTTAGCCTCAGGAAACACAAAAGAAACTAGATGAATGATTAAATAACTAAATGAAGTAGACCTACAAGCTGAAACCACAGCATGAAACCTTAGAGTGAAATGTTTCAATGTCTAGAGCTAAAGTTAGGGTTGAAGCAGGGACCTTATCTAGATCACAATTCCCCCCTTCCTTTTCCTTTCTATCCCCTCTTCTCCATATCATCTTGATGCCTTAAAAGGTCCCTATGCTTGATTCTTCTTACTATTCTAATGATGCATATAATTTTTGAGAGTTACACATCACATTTTCCTCACATATTAATATATATATACATATATATATATATATATATATATATATATATATATATATATATATGGATATAAACGTAGTCCTTATAGGAGAGAGTTTGAATAAAAAAAAAGTTGACATTTTCTCCTATTCCCTTTCCTTCATTTTTACCTTTTCATGTATTCCATGCTCTTTGTTTTTCGATATTGAACTTTCCACAGAGCTCTGGTCTTTTCTTTGCAAAAACTTGGAAATCTTATATTTTGTTGAATGTCCATACTTTCCCCTGGAAGTATGTCGTATGTTTTGATGGATAGCTGATTCTTGGTTGAAGACCCAGTTCTCTTGCCTTTCTGAAAATCATGTTCCATGCCTTAAGGTCATTCAGAGTGTAAATTGCAAGGTCTTGTGTGACCCTGATTGGCATTCCTTTATATCTAAATTGTCTTTTTCTGGCTTCTTGTAAGATTTTTTCTTTTGCTTGAAAGCTTTGGAATTTGGCAATTACATTCCTGGGAGTTGCCTTTTGGGAATTTAGTTTAGAGGGTGTTCTGTGAACTCTCTCAATGCCTGTATTGCCCCCTTGTTCTAGAATCTTTGGGCAGTTTTCTTTGATGATATCTTGTATTATAATGTCGAGATTACTATTTATTTCTGGTTTTTCTGGTAGGCCAATTATTCTCAGATTGTCTCTTCCTCTATTTTCCAAATCTATCACCTTGTCAGTGAGATATGTTATGTTCTCTTCTAATTTTTTGTTCTTTTGGCTTTGCTTTATTAATTCTTGATCTTTTGCAAGATCATTGTCTTCCAGTTTCCTGATTCTGACCTTTAAAGCCTGGTTTTCCTTTTCAGTTTGGTCAAGCTGTTTCTGTAGTTGCATTTTTTCGTGCTTCATATTGTTGAGTTCCTTTTTCATTATTTCCCACTTTTCCTGCCAGAAGACTTCCATATTTTTGATCTTTTCAGATTTAAATTCTTCAAGAATTTGTGGAGAGTTTCTATTTCCTTTGGAAGGTTTTGAAGCATTTGCTTGTGTTTCCTCTTTTATCTCCTCTGTATTTTGTATTTTTGCTCCATAAAATGTGTCCAAAGTCACCCCCTTCTTCTTGCTTTTCTTGGTGTTTGGAGTTTTTTGTACTTCTGTACTGTTTGCCATCTCTATCTGAGTGAGGAGGACTGGCTATTAGTCTATCTGATAGTCTGAGGCTTTAGCTCCAGGCAAATTGTCCATTCTCCACAGCTGCATTATCTTCCTGGGGAAGCCCAGGGTCTGTCCTTCTCTGCCTGCCAGTGTTTCAGGTGTTACCGCTCTCAGTTCCCTCCAGTTGCTTCTCTACTACCTTACTTCCACACTTTAAGTATGGCATTGCACTGTCCGCAAGGTACCTCAGAGCCTTTACTGGCCCTGAGGTTTCTGTTCTTTCAGAAGATGGTGCACTCTAAGGGGGAGGGGTCCTGGCCTCCCTGTATTCTGAAGGCTCCTGATGGGATTAAGTTCAGCTGGTTTGGGCTGGATGAGCCCCGAAGGAAAAAAAAAAAACCTCCTCTGCAGTCTGTGTTAGATGCCCTGAGACTGGCAGGTGATGGAACCATAGAAAGATTAAGACAAGAAAAGGAGGGGAGTGATGAGCTGGTCTTTTAAGAAAACAAAAGATACTCTACTAAGGAAATCATCTGAATCTCAAAGTTGGTGAAACAGGTAAAAACATGTCAGAAAATATACCCACTGACTGGATTTTGCTACTATTTTCTGACAAGGACAATGGTCTTTGCATTTACAATGAAACAATGACAGTTAATAGGGAGTTGATACCAAAGATGATGAAAACTAGAATCTATATTGGTGAAGGGAAGAAAAGGAACATTTCTATAGTATCAATTATGTGACAAGTACCATACTAGGCACTTTATTAACATGATCTTACTTGATTCGTACAATGACTCTGAGATGTATGTGCTATTTTTAAATGCATTTTAAAGTTGAGGATACTAAGGCAAACAAACATTAAATGACTTTCCATGGGTCACCTCATATGTGTCTGAGGATGAGTTTCAACTTGGGACTTCTTAATTCTATTCACCCAGCTCTATACAACATGTAAGAGAAGTCTCTTTAAAAATTCATTAAATACCTTAAATACATTGGTTCCCCACAATGACTTTGTGACACATATGGCTAAACAGAAAAAAAAAATTTGTCCTTATATTGAAAAAAGAACCTTAACCAGGGAAACAGATGTGATCCTTGGTAGTCAACACGTGAACCAATGTGTTCAGTTATTTGTTTTCCACATTGGGAAGGACATTGATTGGCAAGAAAATTTCAAAATGAAGAAAAACTTTTTAATTTTACTATTTAGAAATGATGGAATAAACTGTGGGTATTTAACATAGAAAAGATAAAATATGGGCTTCAGGACAGGAGTTGATATTCAAATTATTTTCAAGTATCTGAAGGATTGTAATATGATGGAAAATTATGACTTGTCCTACTTGGATTCAAAGGTAAACCCCCAGGGGACAAGGTAAACATTAAGCAGAAACAAATTTAAGTTTGATGTGAGGAAATCATTTTAGAAATAATAATATTAAGGAAAAGAAGGATCATGAGAAAGAATGTTATCCACATCCAGAGATAGAACTCTGGGAACAGAAAAGCAGAAAAAAATAAAGGATCGATCATGTAGCTCAATATGGATATGACTAGGGATTTTATGTTGAAAGATCACTCCACTGCAAATATACATGAAACAGAAATAGGCTTTGAACAATGATACATGTATAACCCAATGCTTGTCAGCACTGTGAGGCTTTCTGGATTTAAATCCCACCACACATCCTTATTAATTATATATCTATGGAAAAGTCACTAAAATCTATCAACCTCAATATATTCATCAATAAAAGGAACGTGAATAATATTTATCATCTTACACAGCTCTCAGGAGATTCAAATGATAAGAGTGATAGAAATCTTTTGCAAATGCTTAAGTCCTTTATAAATGTGAGTTATTAGCATTGATAGCAAGGGCTGTGTTTCACCTAAAATTCAGTGTTTTTCACACAATATATTAATCACCAACATTATTTAATGAAGTCATCATTAGGATTGCACAGTAAACCGTTGCTCAAAAGGCTCCTTCAGGTACTGAAGAATGAGAACTTGAAAATGCTCAGGAGATATTTTTAGAGCATTTGTATAACAATTTACATGCATAATTTTATTGGAGCCCTAAAAGAACCCTAAGAGATGTGTACTACAAATATTTGCATATTTTCAAGGCAAGGGAATGGAAGAAGTTAAATGGTGGATTAGCTAGAGAAGTTCTTTTATCTTTTTTTTCCCCAATTCTTTCAGCTTCCAGGTCTAGAAATGTTTCCACTATGCTTTGTTTTTGTCTACATAAAGTCTTGAGTCTAAGACTGGATATCCCTAGAAACTACTTGGCTTTATATGGAGAAAGTTGGCTAGAACACCAAAGAAGAGGGTTAGCCAAGAATTTTATATTCAAGGTTTGACACTGAAATCCCAAGCTATGGAACCACATGACCCCATTATAGAAATATCTCCATAGTCACTGGGACAATGTCATCAAAAGTTCCTATTGGTAGAG